>NC_069501.1:1177253767-1177481267 GCF_027579735.1 Bombina bombina | reverse complement strand
ATTTTTGCTTTATTTCTCTGGGAGCACTGAAGCAGGAGAAGGAGATAAGACAGTTAGGAGGAGGTTTATACCCATTAAGAGACATATATCACACTTGGCTGCTTGACAGATTAAACCTCCCTATGCACAACAAACAGTACCCTCAATCAACTCCCTGAAGAGTTATGCTGTAAACGTGTTTCAAGTAAAGGTGTTCGTCGCCCCTGCACCTGTCAGGGAAGGGTGTTATGATTCCTGTCTCGGTTCCACAGTGGTATAACATAGGATCTGAGAAACTAGCAGGTCTCTATAGGCTGGATAGCCATCTTTGTTATCTAAATGCATGTCTGTATTCTCATAGGTCCTAACCTTTGGTTTTCATGGTGTTTAATAAGCAATAATGCACTGAAGATCTACATAGCTATTTAGCTGCTTCATGATAGATAGATAGATAGATAGATAGATGCTATAACATAAGGCTGAACAAGAACTATTCCTGACAGAAAATAATTACAGTATAATGAAGGGAAAGAACTAGTCTGTCAAGGATTGTTTATCCAAGGCTCAGGCAAAGAAAAAAGCCATGCTCCAAGACAGAGGAGCCTCGCAGGAGGCTGAATTGACAGAGGCTATCTCAGATTCTAGTACAGAGGATCAGGCACAGCCCTCCAATAGCACCCTAGTCCAGCAGATCAAGGAGGTATTTCAAATTGAATTAAAAGCTGCAATTAAAGATATAAGAAGTGATATCAAAGAGGTTAGTCAGAGAACCTCTGACCTAGAAGATAAAGTTGGAGAGATTATTGAGGAAATTCCACAGATCCAAAATTCTGTACAGGCCCAACATAATAAGATTGAACAGCTAGAATCACAACTTGAAGATTTGGAGAACAGATCCCGGAGATCTAATGTAAGACTCAGAAATCTCCCAGAAACGTACGACAAGCTTCATGATGTCCTTCTTAAGATCCTCCGGCATCTACTGCCAGAAGTAGAGGAGAGCTTTTTTTTGATTGATAGAATTCACAGAGCCCTAAATAAACCAAGAGCCCCAAATATCCCTAGAGATGTCATCCTCAAATTCCACTATTACTCCACCAAGGAGCGGCTGCAAACTACCAGAATGCAACATAATATAGACTTTGAAGGCCATCACCTACAATTTTTTGCTGACCTTTCTCCTATTACTCTGTGTAAGAGGAGGGAACTCAAGCCAGTTACTACGGACTTAATGAAAGTTCAGATCAAATACAGATGGACATTCCCATACCGACTTGTCTTCCTCCACAACAAAACCACATATTCCTGCACATCTCTAGGCGAAGGTATGGATCTAATTGGTCAACTGCAGCTAATGAGGGAGGACACACTCCTACCCTTGCCACCTAGACCTCCTAGAAAACAGAAGCAACAGATGTGGAATGGAGTTCCTAAGGGTACAACACTCTCCAGAAACACTGGGGATCAACTAGGAGAGGAGTCGGATTTACAGGACCAAGCTGCAATAGATGGACGATGAGAGTTGATATTCTAATTTCAATGACTGGGACCCATAGGTTCTAACCATTAACTCTCTCAGGATATGAAGTATGTTACCCTTCTTATGTTTCAGCTGGAGGAGGATACCAAACAGTGTTAAACTGTTTATTTGTTATGACTCTATGAACAGTGTTCACATGCCTATTTATGTGAATGGGAGTCCATGTTCCATAAACCAAAGTTATTTCAAATATATTGTTGGTTTGGAAGCTGTCCATGTTAGAGACAGAAAGTTATTTTAAATCTACTATTATTGCCATTGGTTTGTAGGGTATCCATGTTGGAGATAAGGGGGGAGGGGGAAATTAAGTTACAAAACTACTTTGCATGGCCTATATAGGGTCCTAACATGCTACCCCTCTGTGGATAACAGAACTCATTACTATACTTCTGGACCACATTGACCCAGAGGGATTGGTAGGGAATACTCAACATCCCTAGAATTATATTAATGTGACCTCCCTTTCCCTAACCGTGGTAGCGTTATATTATATAATGGTATCAAGCTGTTGTCCCCCTACCTCCTATTTCATACCATTGTTCTCATGATACCCTTAAATGATATAGTCCCATACAGTAGCATCCCCCTCTGAAGTAAATCACAAATCTATAGGATTATGTCTGGTAATGTACATCTACCTAGAAATATTGTAGTTACCTGTGCTAATAGAATCACCTATACACCATGTAACCACTAAAGTATTGTTCTTTGAACAATGGAGTATCTCACACTGATACTAATGTTTTTATTTGTTTGTATGTTCACTAATGTTATTCTTATTCCTTTTCTAGCTTTTCTCTCTTTATCTTTGAACACTCGTGGGGCTACAAAAGTAAAAAGGTACGGTGGAGGAGTGTGGAGGAAATAGGTAATTCAGCTAACAACGTCAGCCTTCCCAGGTATTATCTAATCGGGGGCTATGTAACATGGCCACCCTTATGCTTGACAATGCTAATTAGAGATATCAGTTAAAATAATTTCACATAGCGTGAGGGGATTACACTCCCACGTTAAATAGAAAAAAGCAATCACAGAATATAAACACAGACAGGCACATATTATTATGTTACAAGAGACTCACTTCACCTCCACACAGAACCCAAAGTACTGGGATTCAGCTTTCCCAATCCAATACCATTCATTTGGCCAAAAGAAAAAAAGAGAGGAGTTTCTATCATCCTGCACGCATCCGTCAACTTTCAGGAAGAGGAGGTTGTCAGAGACCCAGAAGGGAGATTTATAATTTTAAAAGGGAAATTACACGGCAATACAGTTGTACTGGGGAATATATATGCCCCGAACGAGAATCAGGGTAACTTTATGGCTAAAATTAGCAAATTACTGACCTCATGGAAAAAACACAAAATTATTCTTGGTGGGGACTTTAATCTAACCCTTAATAATAAAATAGATAGATCCCCCTCAACAGGCGCATGTCCCAAAAAAATCTTAAGCGATTTCATACTAGATCATAATTTGCTAGATGTATGGAGAATCCATAATCTGGGTGTTCAAAATTATACATTTTACTCGTCGGCCCATAATTCCTATTCTAGGATTGATTATATCTTTGCGAGTCAAATTCTATACCCATTAACAACAAACGCCAATATAGCACAAACTAGCTGGTCTGACCACTCCATAGTAGAAATCTCGCTGAGTGGCTTTTTGACCCCTCCAGAGACAGATCTTGGACTCTAGATCCATCCCTGTTAAGAAATGAGATATTATGTCAAAAACGTATCCGCCAAACTAAGCAAGTTTGGTCCGATAACAAAAATTCAACACCAAATCCATTAAATGTATGGGGGACGTTCAAGGCTTTCCTTAGAGGAATCCTAATCAAGGAAAAGGCAAACATAAGTAAACTTAAGAAAAAGCTGATAGAGGGGAAAAAAACTAGAAATTGAGGATCTCAATAGAAAACATATTATAACTAGAAGCCCTAATTTAGCTGAAGTAATCAAAACTAAGAAAGCCGAATTAGATAAAATGCTTGACGAAGAGTCCTTAGCTTCCTTGAGAATTATCGATGCACAGTATTTTGTATATGCTAACAAGCCTGACTGTATGTTGGCCAGGAAAATTAGAAACATGATGAGAATTACCTCTATCCCCCAGATTCAGTTACCCTCAGGCTCAATAATTAATAACCCTTCCCATATCGCTAACTCATTTGCTGACTTCTACCAATCCTTATACAGCTTACCAAAGACTCTAACTTCCTCTAGTATAAAAAAAATAAAAGTGTTTCTGGACAATTGTTATCTGCTTAAGCTTGAAGAAACTGCTTTGGATCATCTAAACTCCCCAATTACAGCCCAGGAAGTAGCCATAGCTATAAAGCAACTCAAAAGTAATAAGGCCCCGGGTCCCGATGGTTACTCGGGAAGTTTTTATAAAAAGTTTTCAATTGACCTTATTCCTCATTTGGTTGAATAATTTAAGTACATAATGGGAGGGGGGGTTATTCCTTCTGAATTATTGGCAGCTCGGATATGCGTAGTACCCAAACCAGGTAAGGATAAGTTTCATTGTAAAAATTACAGGCCAATATCACTTATTAATACAGCAACCAAAATACTAGCCAATAGGTTAAATCCCCATATACCAAAATTAATTTCAAATGACCAAGTGGGATTTGTACTGGGGAGAGAAGCACCCGATAACGTTCGTAGGGTAATTGACTTGATTGACTTTGCCACAGCTGAAAGAGTGCCTTCTCTGTTCCTGTCTTTGGATGCAGAGAAGGCATTCAACAGAATTCACTGGGATTACATGTTCGAAACTCTATCAAAATTCGGAATCTCAGGATCATTCACAAAAGCTATACAGGCCATTTATGCTAGCCCGTATGCATTCCTTAGAATTGCAGGTTATCAATCCAAGAGAATAAACATCCACAACGGCACCAGGCAGGGGTGCCCATTATCGCCCTTACTATTTGCCATATGCATAGAGCCCCTAGCAGCTAGTATTAGAAATAACAAAGACATCGCTGGCATAGTGGTAGGTAAATCTGTACACAAATTGTCCTTATTTGCAGACGATATTATATATTAACTATTAGTAAACCACTATTGTCGCTGCCAATTTTATACGATCTCCTAAAACTTTTTGGAGCCTTATCTGGTTATCAGATAAATAATGACAAATGTGAGGCGATTGAGGTACATCTCCCTAATCATACGAAAAAGTTGTTAGAAATAAATTTTAACTTCAAGTGGGCCACTCAAGCCATTAAATATCTTGGAGTCTTAATCCCATATAATCTAAAAGATTTGTATAAACTTAACTACTCCCCTCTCTATAAATATCTTCTTAAAGAAATGAAAACTTGGAGCATATATAAGATATATTTCTATGGGAAAATGGTGGTTAGTAAAATGGTAATTTTCCCGACAATTTTATATTTTTGTTTAGATCACTTCCTCTTAATGCTCATTTAAGAGACATTAAAGAATTTCAAAAACACGTCCTGGAATTTAATTGGTCTAATAAAAAGGCTCGGATCAATAAACATACCCTTATAAAACATAAAGAGCAAGGAGGCTTGGGAATACCTGATTTTCAGGCTTACGTTAATGCAGCTAGATTAGCTCAAACAACACAATTATTTATTTCTAAAACTGAATTAGCATGGGTCCAATTAGAAAGTGAAATGTTAAACCTCAACCCAATCTCTGAAATATTCTGGACACATAAAAAAGACAGACCAGACTCCTGGACGAAATATGTATCATTATCACGTACCCTGGGTTTATGGGATAACCTTAAACAAAAACATGACCTGATTCCTAAGGGATCGCCTCTGACACCCTTGGCTGTATTCTCGGATAGCTATAGAAACCAAGCTAGCAAAATATGGGCTAATAAGGGTTTGTATAGGATAGCTGACACACTACAAGGCACAGACGTTCTCACATTTACACAATATAATGACCTCATGACCTTCGCACCACACTCCTGGTTTCACTACTTCCAGCTAAAGTCCAGAATAGAAGAAGTATACAGACCTGGAAAGCTACACAACCCCACACTGTTCGAAAAATTATGTAGGTCAGACACTAGAGTTAAAGGAGCAATTTCTAACCTATATAAGTTCCTAGGCTCAAGCCATTCACCAGAGAAGTTAAACTTTATTAAACAATGGGAGGAAGAAACCAACCTCTCTAAAGATATTAAGGAGTGGACTGACATAATTCAAAAAGGCTTAGCTTGCTCCATCAGTGCAAACCTGAAAGAAAACTATATAAATGTTATATATAGATGGTATATCCACCCGAGTAGAATCAAACATCCTAATGCGAACACAAACACTACCCGGATGACTCAGTGCTATCGAGGTTGTCAGGTAGAGGGCACCTATGTCCACATGTGGTGGGAGTGTCCAAAAAGTGTGACGGTATGGGCAACCACTTCTAAGTTACTAAGCGAAATATTTAACAAACAGATAGTATTAAATATAGAGCATGCCCTCTTACACTTCCCCGTTATGGGCCTATCAAGACACTCCTCAAAACTAGTGGGCATCATATGTACTGCGGTAAGAACAATTATCGCAAAACATTGGAAGACTTCGATTCCTCATTATGATGTTATACTTAACAAAATCAAATTCTATCATCGAATGGCAAGCATTGCATCCTCCCAATTAGACAATAGAAATGAGTTTTTAAAAATTTGGGAGGAATGGATAGTGTGGGAAGATACAGTCAGAATGCAGTCGAGAGTGTTAGAATATGGATAAAATAATAGACAGGCCTCGAGAGTGTTCACCACAATCCTTTTTTCTTTTCCCTCACTTTTTTCTTTTCTTCTCTCTCCACTTCTGGACCTTTTCTCCCCATCTCCCCCTATACTACTACTAATACTATTGTTCAATTGGAAAATCCAGGAGGTCACCACTGCCTTAAGTTATTGGACCACATCTGATAGCCTTTTATATCACATCAAGGTCCTTTTGTTATTGCTGCATTATCTGTATAATTGTGGAAAACTTCAATAAAAAAATATTTCAAAATAAAAACAAGGGCACTTTAATTCATCAAAATTGACATTTCACTTGTTTTCTTAAAAAAACGTACCTTTTAATCCTGGCAGCTGCTCCAGCGCTTCCTCTGCCCGTCGCAAGCCCTCTTTGCGGGTCCAAAATGACGAATACGGCTTCCTCCAATTACAGCGTTGCCTCAGGACATGATTCCCCGGGGGGGGGGGGGAGCCGTGATTGGAGGAAGCCCGATTCATCTGAAGGTCTGAAGAGGCTTCTGACGGCCGGGGAATCGATGGAGCGGCTGCCAGGAATAAAAGGTAAGTTTTTGAAGAAAAGGAGTGAAATGTCAATTTTGATGAATTAAAGTGCCCTTGATTTTAATAGGATTATTAAAGAACAGGAACTAATTCATCAAAATAGGGAGCCGTGATTGGAGGAAGCCCGATTCATCTGAAGGTCTGAAGAGGCTTCTGACGGCCGGGGAATCGATGGAGCGGCTGCCAGGAATAAAAGGTAAGTTTTTGAAGAAAAGGAGTGAAATGTCAATTTTGATGAATTAAAGTGCCCTTGTTTTTAATAGGATTATTAAAGAACAGGAACTAATTCATCAAAATAGGCCTTAACTTTAAAGTTTGTAAAAAAAAGTAACTATCTTTAGCAACACAAGGTGCATAAACATTCATAAAACAAAATGTAACCCCTCCAAATACAGCTTCAACCTTTAGAAGCCTTCCTTTAATGATTTCTTCAACTACTACAGAATATGGTTCTATATTTTCTGAAAAAAGAATTGCAACTCCTGCACTAATATTAGAGCCATGACTGAGAAAACACTTCCCTTTCCATTCTCTAAACCACACACATTAGTTAAATCTGTTTGAGTTTCTTGTAAAAAAAGATATCTTCACTTTTTTCTTTATTAAATATAAAAAAAAATTGCAGCTCTCTTCTCATTGCCGCTACACCCATTAAAGGGACATTCCAGCCAAAATTAGAATACACATGGATACATTTCAGATTTGAATAGAAGCATTTTTGTAATATACATGTATTAGCAAAATGCTATAGCTGTTTCAAATGTGTATCTAAGTATGCACTGTGCACCAGCATTTTAAATACAGCACTTGCTCAGAGAGCCTAAGGTGCTTGTACCATCTGGTAATTACTCAATTGCACTGACTGCAGCACTTAAAATGCTGGTGCACTGAGAATATCTAGTTATGCTTCACGTGCACGTGCATAGAAAAAAGGAAATTTATCCTTACCTTATAAATTTATTTCTTCTACGATATGACGAGTCCACGGATTTCATCCTTACTTGTGGGATTTATCCTCCTGCTAACAGGAAGTGGCAAAGAGCACCACAGCAGAGCTGTATATATAGCTCCTCCCTTCCCTCCACCTCCAGTCATTCGACCGAAGTTAGGAAGAGAAAGGAAAAGCTAAAAGGTGCAGAGGTGACTGAAGTTTATAAAAACAGAAAATAACATAATCTAAACCTGTCTTAGAAATTACAGGGTGGGCCGTGGACTCGTCATATCGTAGAAGAAATACATTTATCAGGTAAGCATAAATTTTATTTTCTTCTACAAGATATGACGAGTCCACGGATTTCATCCTTACTTGTGGGATTTATCCTCCTGCTAACAGGAAGTGGCAAAGAGCACCACAGCAGAGCTGTATATATAGCTCCTCCCTTCCCTCCACCTCCAGTCATTCGACCGAAGTTAGGAAGAGAAAGGAAAAGCTAAAAGGTGCAGAGGTGACTGAAGTTTATAAAAACAGAAAATAACATAATCTAAACCTGTCTTAGAAATTACAGGGTGGGCCGTGGACTCGTCATATCGTAGAAGAAATACATTTATCAGGTAAGCATAAATTTTATTTTCTTCTACAAGATATGACGAGTCCACGGATTTCATCCTTACTTGTGGGATTTATCCTCCTGCTAACAGGAAGTGGCAAAGAGCACCACAGCAGAGCTGTATATATAGCTCCTCCCTTCCCTCCACCTCCAGTCATTCGACCGAAGTTAGGAAGAGAAAGGAAAAGCTAAAAGGTGCAGAGGTGACTGAAGTTTATAAAAACAGAAAATAACATAATCTAAACCTGTCTTAGAAATTACAGGGTGGGCCGTGGACTCGTCATATCGTAGAAGAAATAAATTTATCAGGTAAGCATAAATTTTCTTTTCTTCTACAAGATATGACAAGTCCACGGATTTCATCCTTACTTGTGGGATACAATACCAAAGCTACAGGACACGGATGAAAGGGAGGGACAAGACAGGAACCTAAATGGAAGGCACCACTGCTTGAAGAACCTTTCTCCCAAAACCAGCCTCAAAAGAAGCAAAAGTATCAAATTTATAAAATTTGGAAAAAGTGTGAAGAGACGACCAAGTCGCAGTCTTGCAAATCTGTTCAACAGAAGCATCGTTTTTAAATGCCCATGAGGAAGCCACAGCCCTAGTAGAATGAGCCGTAATTCGTTCAGGAGGCTGCTGTCCAGCAGTCTCATATGCCAGACGGATGATACTCTTCAGCCAAAAAGAAAGAGAGGTAGCCGTAGCTTTCTGACCCCTATGCTTTCCAGAAAAAACAATGAATAATGAAGACGATTGACGGAAATCCTTAGTCACCTGCAAGTAAAACTTCAGGGCACGGACCACGTCCAGGTTATGCAACATACGCTCCTTCTTAGAAGAAGGGTTAGGACATAATGAAGGAACAACAATTTCCTGATTAATATTCTTATTAGAAACAACCTTAGGAAGGAAGCCAGGTTTGGTACGTAAAACCACCTTATCAGAATGGAAGATAAGATAAGGCGAATCACATTGTAAGGCTGAAAGCTCAGAAACTCTACGAGCATAAAAAATAGCAACCAAAAACAAAACCTTCCAAGATAACAACTTAATATCTATGGAATGCATGGGTTCAAACGGAACCCCTTGAAGAACATTAAGAACTAAATTCAAACTCCAGGGTGGAGCAATCGGTCTAAACACAGGCTTAATTCTAGTTAGAGCCTGACAAAAAGACTGAACGTCTGGAACATCTGCCATCTGTTTGTGTAGCTAAATTGACAAAGCAGAAATTTGTCCCTTTAAGGAACTTGCAGATAACCCTTTCTCCAATCCTTCTTGAAGAAAAGACAGAATCCTGGAAATCCGAACCTTACTCCATGAGTAGCCCTTGGATCCACACCAAAAAAGAAATTTACGCCATATCTTATGATAGATCTTTCTAGTGACAGGCTTACGTGCCTGAATCAAAGTATCGATGACCGAATCAGAGAACCCTCGCTTAGATAAAATCAAGCGTTCAATCTCCAAGCAGTCAGCTGCAGAGAAATTAGATTTGGATGTTGGAAAGGACCTTGAATGAGAAGGTCCTGTCTCACTGGAAGTTTCCACGGAGGAAGAGAAGACATGTCCACTAGATCTGCATACCAAGTCCTGCATGGCCACGCAGGCGCGATTAGAATTACTGAAGCTCTCTCCTGTTTGATCCGAGCAATCACCCGGGGAAGGAGAGGAAACGGTGGAAACACATAAGCTAGGTTGAACTGCCAAGGCATCGATCAGTTCGGCCTGAGGATCCCTCGACCTGGATCCATATCTTGGGAGCT
The DNA here is from genome assembly GCF_027579735.1 of Bombina bombina. NCBI lineage: Eukaryota > Metazoa > Chordata > Amphibia > Anura > Bombinatoridae > Bombina > Bombina bombina. The sequence continues at coordinate 1,177,471,122 of NC_069501.1, read as the reverse complement.
TGGCATTCCATCGAGACGCCATTAGATCCAATTCCGGTCTGCCCCATTAGAGAATCAGTGAGGCAAAGACCTCCGGATGGAGTTCCCACTCCCCCGGATGAAATGCCTGTCGGATTAAAAAGTCCGCTTCCCAGTTGTCCACTCCTGGGATGTAGATTGCTGACAGATAACAAGAGTGGGCCTCCGCCCATCAAATTATCTTGGATACTTCTGTCATCGCTAAGGAACTCCTCGTTCCTCCCTGATGATTGATGTAAGCCACAGTCGTGATGTTGTCCGACTGGAATCTGATGAATTTGGCCGAAGCCAACTGAGGCCACGCCTGAAGCGCATTGAATATTGCTCTCAATTCCAGAATATTGATTGGAAGTAGAGACTCCACCTGAGTCCATACACCCTGAGCCTTCAGGGAATTCCAGACTGCACCCCAGCCTAGAAGACTGGCGTCCGTTGTCACTATCACCCACGAGGGTCTGCGGAAACACGTCCCTTGGGACAGATGATCCGGCGACAACCACTAAAGAAGAGAGTCTCTGGTCTCCTGGTCCAGATTTATCTGAGGAGATAAATTTGCATAATCCCCATTCCACTGTCCGAGCATTCACAGTTGCAGTGGTCTGAGATGAAATCGAGCAAACGGAATAATGTCCATTGCCGCCACCATCAATCCAATTACCTCCATGCACTGAGCCACTGATGGCCGAGGATTGGACTGAAGGGCTCGGCATGTATTTAGAATCTTTGACTTTCTCACCTCCGTCAGAAAAATCTTCATGGTTATGGAATCTATCAGAGTTCCCAAGAAGGGGACCTTTGTCTGTGAAATTAGTGAACTTTTTTCAAAATTCACCTTCCATCCGTGAGTTCTCAGAAAGGACAACACTGTGTCTGTATGAGACTTTGTTAGATGATAAGTCGACGCCTAAATCAGAATATCGCCCCGCGGCCTTAGAACCGCCAGAAGGGACCCTAGCACCTTTGTGAAAATTCTGGGAGCTGTGGCCAACCCGAAAGGAAGAGCCACAAACTGGTAATGCTTGTCCAGGAAAGCGAACCTGAAGAACTGGTGATGATCTTTGTGGATAGGAATGTGAAGATACGCATCCTTCAAATCCACGGTAGTCATATATTGACCCTCCTGGATCATTGGTAAAATTGTTCAAATAGTCTCCATCTTGAAAGATGGGACTCTGAGAAACTTGTTTAGACTCTTGAGATCTAAAATGGGTCTGAACGTTCCCTCTTTTTTGGGAACCACAAAAAGATTTGAGTAAAACCCCTGCCCCTGTTCTAGTCTTGGAACGGGACAAATTACTCCCATAGTAGAGAGGTCTTTTACACAACGTAAGAACGCCTCTCTTTTTATCTGGTCTACAGACAATCGTGAAAGAAGAAATCTCCCTCTTGGGAGAAAATTTTTGAATTCCAGTTGATACCCGTGGGTCATGATTTCCAGTGCCCAGGGGTCCTGAACATCTCTCTTGGGTTGTTTACCCTTGTTCCAAGCCTGGTTTGGTCTCCAGACGGACTTGGCCTGAGTAAAATTTCCTTCCTGTTTTGTGGAGGAAGAGGAGGAAGAAGAGGGTACTCCTTTAAAGTTCCCGAAAGGAACGAAAATTATTCTGTTTACCTCTCAATTTAACAGTCTTATCCTGAGGTAGGAGATGACCCTTACCTCCAGTAATGTCAGAAATGATTTCCTTCAAGTCAGGCCCAAATAGGGTCTTCCGCTTGAAAGGAATAGCCAAAAGCTTTGACTTAGATGACACATCAGCAGATCAAGATTTTAACCATAACGCTCTACGCGCTAAAATGGCAAATCCAGCATTCTTAGCCGCCAACTTAGCAATTTGAAAGGCGGCATCTGTGATAAAATAATTAGCCAGCTTGAGAGCCTTAATTCTATCTAAAATATCCTCTAAAGGAGTCTCAGTCTTAAGACTCTTCTAAGACCCTCCAATTTCTTATCCATTGGGTCTTTGAAAGCACAGCTGTCCTCAATAGGAATAGTTGTACGCTTAGCCAGGGTAGATATAGCTCCCTCCACCTTAGGGACTGTCTGCCAAGAGTCCCGGACAGTGTCAGATATGGGATACATTTTCTTAAAATTAGGAGAAGGTGCGAACGGTATGCCCGGTCTGTCCCATTCCCTTTTGATAATCACTGAAATTCTCTTAGGAACCGGAAAAACATCAGTGTAAGCAGGTACCTCTAAGTATTTGTCCATTTTACACAATTTCTCTGGTGGTACCACAATAGGATCACAGTCATCCAGAGTTGCTAAAACCTCCCAAAGTAACAGGCGGAGGTGTTCCAGCTTAAATTTAAAGGACATGACGTCCGAGTCTGTCTGTGGTAACACACTTCCCGATTCCGAAAGTTCTCCCTCAGACAAAAGTTCCCTGACCCCCAATTCAGATCCCTGTGAGGGTACATCGGAAACAGCCAATAAAGCATCAGAGGACTCAGCATTCACATTGATTCCTGTCCTACTGCGTTTACCCTGTAACACTGGTAACTTAGATAATACCTCTGTAGGGGTAGTTGACATAACTGCAGCCATATCCTGCAGAGTAAATGAATTAGACGCGGTTGAGGAACCCGGCGTCCCTTGGGTGGGCGTTAGAGGTTGTGACACTTGGGGAGAATTTGGCGGCATATCCGATTCTCCTCAGACTGAGAATCATCCTTAGGCACACTTTCTTTACATAAAATATGCTTTTTACATTGTAAGGCCCTTTCAGTACAAGAGGTACACAAAGTAAGAGGGGGTTCCACAATGGCATCTAAACACATAGAACAAGGAGTCTCCTCAAGTTCAGACATGTTAAACAGACTAGCAATAGCAACAATAGTCGTTTTTTAACTTATTTAATGACTCAAAAAAAAATTTCAGAATTTTTTTTTACTGCGCCTTTAAATAATAAAAGCGTAACATTTTTTCTGTATCTACTCAAAACGATTTTGTAGCAATAAAATAAAATATCATAAGATGCTCAAATTTGCTAATGAATATTGCACAAACTGTTAGAAAATGCTTAATCACATTTTATATCATCTTTATGCGAACTGACCAAGTTTTTAAACAATATCAGCCCCTGCACCTCGCCACAGCTCTGCTGTGGCGCCTACCTGCCCCCAGGGTACTCAAGTCTGCAACAACGATCCGGTGCTTGAAAAATTAACTTGGGCCCCACCGGAGCTAGAGCCTTGCTTCCTTATCTGAAGAGAAACTGCGCGTCTGAGGGCGCAAAATAGGCCCCGCCCACCATGGGCGTCGCATCAGCTTTCCCCACAACCGCATGGGAATAAAATTCAGTTAAGCCATGTGGACCCCTAACGTATAGTAAAAAACAAGTACATACGCAGCCATCTTTCAAGGCCAATTATACCATAATAGGACAGTCTCTCAACTGCATCTCCCAGTGTCTAGCCCATATTGACTCACCAATAACATCTAGTGTGCAATATAAAAAACGGTAATTCCAGTACCCCCATCAAGCATATAGGTCTACTGCTTCCCCCTTCCCCGGTAGGGAATAATGTCAGCCAGTTCTGATATAACAAGTCTCCTCAGAAGTAAAGGACTGAACATACCTCAATGCTGCTTGTAGCATGACACCGTTCTCCACACTGAAGATTTTTCTTGTACTACCTTCAGAAGCTCTGTTTGAACCAAAATAGATCTTAGATAACGTTTGCTAAGATCATCAACATCAGGGCAGAAGAATTAATGTCTCCATTCCTCTTGGGAATCCAGACTGATGATTTCTCCCTGAGGAAAATAGTACTCACTGGCACTATTTTAAAACAAAAAAACTTCTTGATTGAAGAATCTAAACTAACACCTCACTTTACCTCTTCCTATTACTAACACAGGCAAAGAGAATGACTAGAGGTGGAGGGAAGGGAGGAGCTATATATACAGCTCTGCTGTGGTGCTCTTTGCCACTTCCTGTTAGCAGGAGGATAAATCCCACAAGTAAGGATGAAATCCGTGGACTCGTCATATCTTGTAGAAGAAATGTTAACACTAAAACAGTTATAACTTTTAATAGAAGCATTTTTGCAAATACATGTATATTGGAAATATGTTTCTATTCAAATATGTAATTAATCTATGTGCATTTAAATTTTCAACGGAATGTCCCTTTAACATTTACTGTCCCACAGGACATCTTATTCACATTTTTACACAACACAAAACATGAAGTAAGCAGAGGAAAGAGTAAAAAAACAAATGCTTCTAATATTAACAATGCCTGTTTTTTTTTACTGAGCTCTTTCTCACTAGCACGTTTAAAATAAAACTCTACAGAATCTACAAACTTCACAAGATCAGGAAATGAGTTCTGTATTTCCACATTCTTTTTCCCTTTAGTAATATCTAAAAATGCATTAATACTCTGCAGAGAGTAACTTGCAGTCATATTTTGAGCTGCAGGTAGAGAACTCTGAGGAAGATGTTGAAATTTCTGATTCTCACTCTGAAAATACTGCAAGAGCAGCTGGGGAATCATTAGCCACGGGTGTTCCTTCAGTAGCCTGCAAAACTGGGGGATTAACACTTTGTGATCTGGGCTCATCAGCTTTATCACTTACTTTTACTGAACGAATTACAGAATTATTACACCCAGCTTCTTTTCTCTTTATCCCCACCTGCATTTTCTATCTCCTTATTTAAAACATCCTCTTTATTCCTTTCCACAACTGAGATTTTATTTTCTTCCATTTGATTCCCACTTATTTCATTAAATCTTTTAACCTTTTCTCTCCCTACCTGAATGAGCTCAGATTTAAAAGGTCTTTTCTTACTCCGCACTTTATCATTTACAGCTAAATCGTTTTCCTGCAGTTTAGAAAGGGAAACTACAGCTTCCTGTTCCATTTTCTCATCTGGACTGGCTCACTATCCTGAAATAAAGAAGACTCCCCTGATTCCAAATCAGAAAGCCAATTCTCTTGCTCATTTGCAGCAATTTCAGCTGCTGTTTTAGCACAGGGCAGTCTTTAATTAGATGTTTAGAACTTTTACAAACTAAAACAGCGCATTTGCTCAGTGCCAGCAAAAACAATATAGTCACATTCATCCAACTTGTACCTTAAAGGGCCATAATACCCAAATGTTTAAACACTTGAAAGTGATGCAGCATAGCTGTAAAAAGCTGACTAGAAAATATCTCCTGAACATCTCTATGTAAAAAAGAAAGATATTTTACCTCAAAAGTTCCTCAGTAGCCACCTCCCATTGTAAAGGATTTCTAAGCAGCATTTTAGTGTGTCTGTCCTGGGACATCTTAGGGGATGAGCCTTGTGAACTCTCATATTATTTCACCAATCAGGTAAAGGAAGCTTACTATGAAATCTCATGAGAGTTAAGTCAAATCTCATGAGATCACAGTAAGAGTTCATGACCTCAGCACTGCTGATGCTGATTGGCTGCTGTTCATTTCTTCATTTTTTTTTTTTTTTTCACCTGCAGCTGGGAGCAGGTGAAGTATAACTTTTCACACAGAACTTACTCTGCTGAGCTGAGGAGATTGTGAGGTAAAATATCTTCCTTTTTTACATAGAGATGCTCAGGTGATATTTTCCTGTCAGCTTTTTACAGTTATACTGCATCAGTTTCAAGTGATTTAGCATATGAGTATCATGTCCCTTTAAGCAACATTTAAAGTTTTGTTACTGTCCTCGAGTATCATAAAAACCTGTCTTCTAAAGGACATAACATGCTTAATCTCATTTGCTTTACATGCTAAAGGAACCATGCAAATGCGACTAGTCAATTCCCCATAACGAGATAAATCATGAGCTAGTTGTTCATTTCTCAAAAAAGGATACACATTAGAAATAAGCACTTTCACAGTTGGAGTAGATAGAGGTAAAACAGTATAAAAACTTAAACGAACGGCTTGAGAGACGGTCGCATCTTATGCACCTTATGTATTGTTTATTTTTTGCACATATCTTTCCGTGTTGTGATGGAACCAGCATATACAAAAATAAAGTTTTAAAAAAAAAAAAAAAAAAAAAACTTAAACGAGAACACCCTCTGAGATTACTTTGTTAGCTAGCTGTTCAGTGCTCACAAAAACAACCACTGATTTATTCATTCTTAATGCAGACTTAATATTACTGCAACCAACAATTTCCCTACAGTTAACACACAATTCTCAACATTAACATCATTTCCAGGGCTGAGTCTGACCCCATGCCTTCTAGTCAAATGTTCAAACCTAAATACATTGGGACAGCTTCCCCCTGAAGTAGAATCCATTCTGGGCTAGCCCCAGAAAAAAACCCTAACCAACAGCAAAAAAATAAATAAAAAAAAAAACAGCAAGCTTAGCCAACCTACACTGCAACTAGGGTTGCCACCTCGGCCATGTTTTCGAAACACTTATAAGTTATACATGCTGCAGGGAGGAACATGAATTTAAATTTTGGACAGCACACAAATAGTGATACTGAGCAGCACTATTCATGTTCCTCTCTGCACACCCTGCAGCATGTGTAACTCATAAGTGTCCAGGAAAACATGGCCGAAGTGGCAATCCTAACTGCAACACATAGCCTCAGTCAGTGCTCTCACTAGGGTTGCCACCTCAGCCATGTTTTCCTGGACACTTATGAGTTACACATGCTGCAGGGTGTGCAAGGAGGAACATGTATTGTGTTTCTGGACAGCACTATTTATATTCCTCCATGCACACCCTGCAGCATGTGTAACTTATAAGTGTTCTGTATTTTAAGGGACGGGTGGCAACTCTAGCTCTCACACCAAGCTCTTCCTCAAGAGAGAGAAAAAAAGAGAGGAGGTATTTTACAGCAAAAGCAGACAAAATAATATTAACAAATAATGTATGTTGCAAAGTAGTTTTATTTTTCTTACTTTATGCAAAGATTAAATGTTGGGTTTAATATCCCTTTAATGCCCAACTTTTTTCTTCTTTCATGATTAAGATTGAACATACAATTTTAAACAATTGTCTAAATTTACTTTGGTTATAAAATCTGCCTCATTCTCCTGGTATCCTTTGTTGAAGGAGCAGCACTGCATTACTGGGAGCTAGCTGAACATATCAGGTGAGCCAATGACAAGAGGCATATATGTGAAGCAGCCATCAAGCAGCTAGCTCCCAGTAATGCATTGCCACTTCTGAGCCTACCCTAGCCACACTTTTCAACAAAAGATACTAAGACAACAAAGCAAATGAGGTAATAGAAATAAATTGTAAAGTTGATTAAAGCTGCATACTCTGAATCATGAAAATGTAATTTTGACTTTACTGTTCCTTTAAGCTGTAGGCATTGCTTTAAACTAAAACACTTTTATTTACACTCTCCATCCTAATCATGAAAGTTAATTTATAAAGAAAACCTTTTCAATGTACTTCTATTAGCAAGTTTGCATCATTCTCTTGGTGTCCTTTGTTGCTCATAGGAGCTCATGAGCGTGCACGTGTCTTTAGCACTCTACGACAGTAGCATTTGCAACAATATAAGTGCTGCAAAAATTATTGTAAACACTAATGTCATAGGACCCAATGATGAAATATCACACCGACCCTCACATGGGCAGACCTCACAGAATGATCTAAGTAAAGGGCCCGCGAGTTACCTGCTTACATACGTAAAAAGTAATCAAGCTCACTAGAATGCTGATTTCTCGTAGGGGAGAGTGAATGTGACAGGGAGCACCTGGCACCAATAGCATCTTTTTAGTGAAACACAGATTAATCAATTGATGGCGTTTTCAGCCACTTGCCACTATTGTGAGACTCATTTCACATTAGAAATATAAGGAACCCTTTGGATTTTGCTATCTTCTTTACAATTTCAACTTTATTTTCATAAATTACTGTGTAGTAAATATAAATCTGTTATTTAAAGCACACATTAAATATGCTTTTAAAATACTTATTTTATTGAGCATTTTCCTGGATGTATGAAGGTAACACCTAGGGTTGCCACCTTGGCCATGTTTCCTGGACACTTATAAGTTATACATGCTGCAGGGAGTGCAGGGAGGAACATGAATTTAAATTTTGGACAGCACACAAATAGTGATACTGAGCAGCACTATTCATGTTCCTCTCTGCACACCCCGCAGCATGTGTAACTCATAAGTGTCCAGGAAAACATGGCCTAGGTGGCAACCCTAGTAACACCCCTAAGCGAGATGCACAGCTCACAATGTACCTTTAGACCATCCAGTCATGAACTTTATAGCACTTAAAGGGACACTGAACCCAAATTTTTTCTTTCATGATTCATGTAGAGCATGCAATTTTAAGCAACTTTCTAATTTACTCCTATTATCAATTTGTCTTCGTTCAATTGCTATCTTTATTTGAAAAAGAAGGCATCTAAGCTTTTTTTTTTTTTTGGTTCAGACCTCTGGACAGCACTTTTTTATTGGTGGATGAATTTAACCACCAATTAGCAAGAATAACCTAGGTTATTCACCAAAAATGGTCCGGCATCTAAACTTACATTCTTGCATTTCAAATAAAGATACCAACAGAATGAAGAAAATTTGATAATAGGAGTAAATTAGAAAGTTGCTTAAAATTGCATGCTCTGCCTGAATCACGAAAGAAAAAAATTTGGGTTTAGTGTCCCTTTAAGAATAATTTTAGATCATCAGGGCCCTTTCTTAGAGTGTAACAGGCTTGTGCACTCTCCTGAGCTCCTATAAGCCTATCTAGGTTTCACTTCAACAAAGGATAACAACAGATTTAATCAAATTTCACAATGCAGGTACAAAACCCTTTATCAAAACTGCTTGGGACAAGAAAAGGTTTGGATTTTGGAATATTTGTATATCTGCATCTGTAAAATGGGACAGCACCAAGTGTAAACAATAATATCTTACGTCAGGCAATATTAACATGTCATAATACAGCTTATGCTTGGAGCCTAAAAGTAGTTTTTTATAAATTGTAATACTTGTACCTCAGAACGATAGTACAGTAGAATCAGAAATTAAATAGTGGTTGTTTTAATGAAAACGTCTGGATTTTTGAAAAATTCAAGGAATAGTCTAGTCAAAATTAAACTTTCATGATTCAGATAGATCATGCAATTTTATGCAACTTTCTAATTTACTCCTATTAACAATTTTTCTTCGTTCTCTTGCTATCTTTATTTGATTTTAAGCTTAGGAGCCTGCCCATTTTTGGTTTAGCACCTGGGTAGCGCTTGCTGATTGGTGGTTACACAATCAGAAAGAGTTACCCAGGTACTGTACCAAAAATGGGACGGCTCCTATGCTTACAGTCTTGCTTTTTTAAATAAAGATACCAAGAGAACAAAGAAAAAATTAGAAAGTTGCTTAAAATTGCATGCTCTATCTGAATCATGAAAGTTTAATTTTAATTAGACGATTCCTTTAAGGAAAAGTCAGTGATAAGAATTTTCCCTTTTTTTTTTCACTAATAAATTAATTGTGTGTGTTCCTACAATTGAGTGGTCTAAGCACAGTCTTTCTTAGAGGTACATCAAGCAGAATGTTAATGTTTTTTTTTTTTTGTTTTTTTTTTAAAATGATTTTTATTGAGGCATTGAAAATTGACAACACAAAGAATATATCCAGGCACAGAACAGTAGATACAGAAAAAAAACTTATACATTTCACATATGAAGAGTGAACAAGAATTAATTAAGACATTGGTGTGCTAGAATAGCATTTGTTATCACAGTGACCCATCCACAATAGTGCCATACATGTATGGAAATTGGGATCAGTGGCATGAGATAAATAGCTAAGTCAAAGACAGAAAAATAAGGGTGAACATAAGTTATAATACTACCATTGTGGTCTCTAATATGAAATGTAAAACTGTAAATAAAAAAAAACATGTGTGACTGGAACATATATAGATGCCTCATTTTTTTATTTTTTTTGTAACTGAAAACTAATGGTCCCCACTCTGCGATAAAGGCATTCTAGAAATTAAATAAAAGTAAGAGGTAGGGAGTTGGCTGTTGTCAGGCCTCTCATAGGCCTGTACATAAGGGGGGGGGGAAGCAGCGGACCAAAGCCGCTTATAATAAAGGGGAAATGGGAGGGCGGAGCCAATTAATACGTTATAAAGGTGTAGGCTAGAGGGCTATTTAATTATATGAGGTGGGGGACTCAAAGAAGGAGGATGAAAATACTCATGGCAGATAAATTATTGAGAGGTGGTATGCATACTATAGAATATGTGTAATTCAAAGTTACTAACTAAGCTAATGTTAAAATAAAAGAATATGGTTTCACTAGGAGCTGAGGCCAGCACAATTTGAGACCCTGACATATGGACAAAAACCAAGCTTATTAAACTATATAGTGACAGGTGATGTGTATAAAAATAAAAACAAGGGTATATATACTAGCTAAAGAGAGTAGGGTGTTGCACCTCCAATAAGGTAAATACTAGTTTCAGTAGCTTAAATATTAGTAAGGTACCTAGGTAAATTGTATGCAGGGACCAAAAATGCGTATAAGAGTAGAATAGTATGAAGAATATGTAGGGGAGATGTTAGTCGGAGGACAATCTTCCTGGGGCTATATACGTTATAGAGGTGTAGGCTAAAGGGCTGTTTAATTATATGAGGAGGGGGACTCAAAAAAGGAGGATGAAAATACTCATTGCATATAAGAGTGGGATAGTGTGAAGAATATGTGGGGGAGATGTTAGTCGGAGGACAGTCTTCCTGGAGCTATACTTCCACTAGCCTAAAGCCATAGTAATGGAAATCTTAGGGATGTGAATGAAGTTGTAGTTGGGTTAGGATTTCTATCAGTATTCTGAGACTTGGGGTGAAAAACAAATACGGACAGCAAGGCTATGGGAGACGTGGGGGATGATAGCCATTTTAGTATGCATAGGAAGGGAGCAATATGGGATCCTAAAGATAGTATTACATAGATCAGTCCAAGATATAAACAGCGAATATATAGTTATCAACCTAGTGATTAAGGAGTATAATAGCTTGCACATTATGGATAAAACATTAGCATGTAACATAGGTTAGCTGGGAACCTCCAGGGTAATAACATTCAGTAGATCAGTAGTGAACATATCTCAACTAAGTATATCTCACAGTTTAGCTGGACAAAGGATATGGACAACTATTTATAGGAAATAAACATGAACCTTGTACAATAAATATTAATCTTTTAGATTAAAAGCCTTTAACTAGGAGCATAGGGGGTAGATTTCAACCAAATATTAACCTCCTTGAATAAAACAAAGTTGACACGTAAATAATATAAATGAAGATGTGCACAGCTGCTAAGTATAGGAGCAGGGGTCATGCTGCTTAGAAGCCTGTATCTCAGGCATCTAAGCAGCTACAGACCCCTAACCTTTCCAACAGTGTAAGTATTGGGGGTATGTCATTTTAAACAACTTTCCAATTTACTTTTATCATCAAATTTGCTTAGTTCTCTTGGTATTCTTTGTTAAAAGCTAAACCTAGGTAGGCTCATAAGCACTTGATTTGAAGGCCACCTCTTATCTCAGTGCATTGTAACAGTTTTTCACAGCTAGACAGAGCTAGTTCATGTGTGTCATATAGATAACATGGTGCTCACTCCCAGGGAATTATTTATGAGTCAGTACTGTTTGGCTAAAATGCAAGTCTGTCAAAAGAGCTGAGATAAAGGGGCAGTCTGCAGAGGCTTAGATACAAGGTAATCACAAAGGTAAAAAGTGTATTAATATAACCGTGTTGGTTATGCAAAATTGGGGAATGTGTAATAAAGGGATTATCTATCTTTTTAAACAATAACAATTCTGTCCCTTTAATCATTTAATGTATTATGTCTCTGACCTCTAAGGCCCAGACCAATTAGTGGGTGGAGCTATCCCATTCATAAAGTTTGTATTTTTTCTATTTTTAACAGCCTTCCAGAAAATAAACTGATGTGGCTTTGTTTTACATAGTAGTGTTATTGCATCTGATATATTTCCTATGTGAAATTATCAGATTTTTCCATTCTGGGAATTTATGAGTTCCTAATAATATCCACTAATTCTTCTGTTTTTTTAACACTGTGGCATTGCTCTTTCTTCTCTTTTTATTTCCTTTTTTATCTATTGCACCCCTGTTTTGTTTGGCGATTCCAGAACAGTTTGCAAAAGTAGTGGGTGACTTTACTGGAAACTTTTAAAAAGGGAAGTTTATGTTTTCCTATTTCAGTTGATATTTGCTGTTAATCTTTGTATTGACTGATTTACAATTTTCAATGTACAGTTTATTGTTTTTCAATGTGATACTGAAACATCTTGCTATGATACAGGGGATAAACAAAGGGCATACACACCTATAGGTCTTCCATAGCTGGTTAATTCCTGCCCTGTCTGGGATGATACAATACACACACTATATGGCCAAAAGTATGTGGACACCTGGCCATCATACCTACTAATATTGAGTTGTCCCCATCTTTAAAGCTGTAACAGCAGCCACTCTTCTTTGAAGAATTCGTATACATTCAGCCAAAAGGGTAGGCGTTCCAATTCATCCTGAAGGTGTTCAATGGGCTTTAGGTCAGGGCTCATTGCAGGCCATTCCAAACTCGTCAAACCATGTCTTCACGGACCTCATTTAGTTTACATGGGCACAGTCATGCTGGAACAGAAAAGGGCCTTCCCAAACTGTTGCCACAAGGTTATAAGCACCCAGCTTTCTAAATTGTCTGTGTATCCTGTAGCATTAAAGGGACAGTCTACACCAGAATTTTTATTGTTTTAAAAGATAGATAATCCCTTTATTGCCCAGTCCCCAGTTTTGCATAACCAACACAGTTATAATAATATACTTTTAACCTCTGTGATTATCTTGTATCTAAGCCTCTGCAAACTGCCCCTTTTTTCATTTCTTTTGACAGACTTGCAGTCTAGCCAATCAGTGATGGCTCCCAGATAACTTCACGTGCACGAGCACAATGTTATCTATATGAAATACGTGAACTAACGCCCTCTAGTGGTGAAAAACTGTTAAAATGCAATCTGAAAGAGGTGGGCTTCAAGGTCTAAGAAATTAGCATATGAACCTCCTAGGTTAAGCTTTCAACTAAGAATACCATGTTTATTAGCTTTGTTACAAAGCAAAATTGGTGATAAAAGTAAATTGGAAAATTGTTTAAAATTACATGCTCTATCTGAATCATGAAAGTTTATTTTGGCCTAGACTGTCCCTTTAAGATGACCATTCACTGGGACTTAAAGCTCTAGCTTAATCCCTGAAGAACAACTCCAAACCATTATTCCTCCTCCACTAAAACTTGCAGTAGGCACCATGCATTCTGGTAGGTTGGGTTCTCCTGGCATCCTCCACACCCAGATTCTTCCATCAGACTGCCAGATAGTGAAGTGTGATTCGTCACTCCAGAGAACACGTTTCCACTACTTGAGAGGCAGCAAGCTTTACACCACTCCAGCTGACGCTTGGCATTGAGCATGTTTATGTGAGGCTTGTGTGCTCAGCTATGGAAACCCATTTCATGAAGCTCCTGAATTCTCAGTTGTGCTGATGTGTCTTCCAGAGGCAGTTTGTAACTCTGTACCGAGTGATGCAACAGATGATGGGTGATTTGTACTTGCTACATGATTCAGCAGTCAGCAACAGCACTCTGTAAGTTTGCGTGTTTTACCACTATGTGGCTGGGTCGTTTCACCTAGATGTTTCCACTTCACAGTAATAGAACTGGGACAGATGTAGTAGGGAAGAATTTCACAAACTGACTTATGGCAAAGGTTTAATCTAATGACAATACCGTGTTTAAAGCCACTAATCTCTTCTGTACCCATTGTACTGGCAATGTTTGTCTATGAAGATTTCAAGGCTATGTGCTGGATGTGTATGCACCTGTTAGCAAAGGGTATGACTGAAACACCGGAACCCAATAATAGTTGTGGTGTCCACATTATATATATATATATATATTGGAGTAGCCGTGTTAGTCCAGAGATTTATATATCAAAATAACAAGAGTATTGCATTGAGCAATGATACTTTTTTTATTGCACTAACTATACATTTATAAGTTGACAAGCTTTCGGAAGAGTTCCTTCTTTTATCAAGTGTATTGCTCCAGACTTGATAAAGGAAGGAACTCTTCCGAAAGCTTGTCAACTTATAAATGTATAGTTAGTGCAATAAACAAAGTATCATTGCTCAATGCAATACTCTTGTTATTTTGATATCTAATATATATATATATTACTACATCTGTGAGTAAATGTAGATTTTGATGCCTGTTACAAAAAGGTCCTTAGGACAAGTAAGATGCTATAAATAGCTGGCAGTGTGACTGCTAAAAAGCAAACAAGTCTTATAAAAAAGCTGCCAGTGCTTTCCACTGCACACAATAAGCAAGTTCCTGTGAATTTTGGCTGTGATAGCTCTTGATAAGATGCAGGCATTAGACCCAGCTAATCCAGAGACAATATGCAGTTATTGACAGGAACTGTCTCAGTTGAAATGTTCACACCAGCTATGCTAGGCAGCTTTTTTTTTTTTGTTTTTGTTTTTTTAAGCACTTAAAGGGACATGAAAATCAAAATTAAACTTTTATGGTACCTTGCTCTCTTAGGACCCGATAATCTAAAAGCTCTCCTCTGGCGAGATTATCTAAAAGGTCCCTGAGAGCTGTTTATCTGGCCATGCAGGTCTCTGGATGTAAAGGAGAAACATATATATTACAATATAATGCTCAAAAAAATCCCCCCAAATACTTTGTGTGATTTCTCTCCATGCTGGCGAGTTTTTGATAGTCAGGGCCTTGGTATCCTTTGTTAAAAAGCATAACCTCAAGAACAGCAATGAACTACTGTTTCCTGGAAACTACACACATGCCTCTTGTCATTGACTCACCAGATGTGTTTAGCTAGGTCCCAGTATACACTGCAGATATGGAGCTGACTTTAACTATGTGTTTAACACATTAAAGCATTTACTTTTTGCATTGTTTGGCCCCCTTAATCTATCAATTTGTTTAAAGCACCTTATTTGTTACAGTAACTTTTATGTACATTTAAGTTTGTTTAGATGTAAATATATTGTATCTATTTATTTCAATTCCTTTTATTTTGAAGATTTGTTTTTACCAGACCTGCAAGTGAAAATAATGCTGTACACCTTTGCTGTATAAAAGAGAAATATACCGCAATAATGATGTCACATTGTGCTAAAACAACTTGCATACTTATCGTTCATCGCCAGTTTAACATAGTTTGTTTACTTCCGCATTCAGTTTTATCAGCTTTTAACTGTTTAACTGAGATGGACTCTCTGACATAAGACACAGGTTGGGATCTTGGGTATGAGAGTTTTGCTGATTAGTAATAGCTCTGTAAACACCAGCTTCATACGTATATATGTTTATTTAAAATACTTGTTGATGCATCACTAATGTATTTATTTTTTTAAATATTAATAAAGGAAAACACGGTTTACTTTCACCTTTGTTGACCATTTTTTCTGATGCGTTATACTTTAATGTAGTGTAAAATATATATTTTTAGGTGTACATTAATGTGTGAAATATCTGTCTATTAAAGTTTTTGTGTTTTGTCCCATTTAATTAAAAAGGGAAAAAAATAAACTTAGTATAGACCATGTCATTTTAAACAACTTTTTCAATTGAATCATCTACTTTGCTGTGTTTTCTTGGTATCCTTTGTTGAAAAGCATACCTAGGTAGGCTACAAAGCAGCAATGCACTACTGGGAGCAAGCTGCCAATTGGTGGCTGCACATATATTCATCTAGGCATTGGTTCACCAGATATGTTAGCCTAGCTACCATTAGTGCTGCTCCTTCAGCAAAGGACACCAAGAGAATTAAACACTTTTAATACTATAAGTAAACTGAAAACTTGTTTAAAATTATACGCTCCATCTAAACCCCGAAAGAAACAAAATGTGAGTTTTGTGTCCCTTTAATGTATAGCTATAATGAAATACAGGTCATTGCAGTTAAATCATTTTGGAAAAATAGATTGATTAGTTTTTATAAATTTTAAATGACACCGGTTAAGAAGCGTTCATCAGGCACTAATTTGTTTTTAATTCATGTGTGTGTAAAAAGGATGTAGACGGGTGATAATGTCTATGATTACGGCTGACCAGCTAAAACACATAATAATAAAGACAGGGATTTGATTCTGTATTTTTTGTTCGCTAACATTTTTGCACACAATTGTGCCTTGTTTTGTTCAACATATTTTTTTGGCCTAAGTTTAGCATCTATTAAAAAAATATTATGTGCAGTGTAAACTTATGGACTATCAATTTCCAGTGATGTTTATGGGATCAGAGAGTACTAAACCGCAGCCAATATTTAGAAAGCGGTAAGCAAAACAAATCTGCACTAGGTATAGTTTTCACGACAGCTGCAGGACGATTCACACATGCATGGTATTCATTATATGTAGTTGGTTGGGTCTGGAGGATTTTGCACATACTGGAGATGTTTTTTCTGGGAGACACTTTATCAAATCACCTGGGTTGCATTGGGGAATTTACTGGGAGTGATTCAGGTGTATTCTGGGCTAAGTTCTGATAGAAGAATTGGACGCCAAGCTGCGGTCATATGACATCAGCGAGCTGACCGCTGTGCCTGCCTGCTTTTCCAGCACCTACAAGTTTAAGGTGCTACCCTACACTGTGATTCTTTTTTCATCTATAGTTTCAACAAAACTCTTAATGGCTGCCAAAAATTAATCAATGGCAACTATGTGAACGTAGCCGAATAAATGAAGGACAATCATCAATAATACTCATTAATAAAAGCAATATAGCTTACCTATGTCTTTGACGGATTCCCCTGGTAACAGCAAAAGCTCCTCCATCTCACAGAATGTATATTGTTCTGGTTAAACCTTAGAAAATAAATGTGTCTTCAGTTTAGCATCAGTAGTTTTTATAAGGGGGTTTTAGAAGGGTGGGTACAACAGAACCATCGTTATGTTCTACTGAATAAAAAAAAATTAAGGGGACAAACTCAAAATTAAACCATCATTTCAGTTCCAGGCACAGTTTCCTCCTTCAATCAAATGTAGTTTGTTCTCTTGGTATGTTTAGTTGGAGGAAATACCTAGGTATGCTGAATGTGATTAGATCATTATATAGCAGCAGTTTTGTAACAATGTTTATAATAATACTATACATTATAGCAAACACTGCTGCCATATAGTGCTCAAAAGTCTATCCCACTCTTACTAACATGAATACAACACTGTTGCAATACAGTGCTCCAATGCACTCCTCTCCTAAGCATTCATAGATATGCTTTTCAACAAAGGATACCAAGAGAAGGAAGAAAATGTGACAACAGATGCAAACTGTATGCTCTGTCTGAATAATAAAAATCTGAGTTTCATGCCCCTTTCAGGTTGAGAATAATTAGTACAAATTCCAAACAATATAAAAACAGTGATCTCCCTTTTCTATTAGTATTAATGAAAGCAAAGTCTTAAATAATAACATACAACATATTTACCTAACTTACTATAGTGCAAGTTGTAATAATCCTAAGAGATTACTTGTACTCTTGATTAATAATCCCTACATATACATAATATTAATCCACATTAATAATATGTAGCAGTGCAGCTATTTATAAGAGCTCATTTTGGTTATAGATTGGATTTGCTACTTTATCCCCTTCATTACCAGGAAGTTCATAGAAAAACTTGAACAAAATACGAGAGAACTTTTAGCATTTTTGCTATAACTATATCTTTTTTAAGTAGACAACCCAAGGTATCGATCTAGGCCCATTTTGGTATATTTCATGCCACCATTTTTTTCTTAAAAATCCGAACATATAAAAAATAATTAACTGTTTCACAAACTTTGGGTTTCTTAATTAATTTACATACCGCTTGTGCAATCATGACATAAATGGTTATAAAAGCTTCTCTGGGATCTTTTTTGTTCAGAAATTGCAGACATGCATGGCTTTACCATTAGTTTTTGGTAGTTAGAAGGTC
The DNA here is from genome assembly GCF_027579735.1 of Bombina bombina. NCBI lineage: Eukaryota > Metazoa > Chordata > Amphibia > Anura > Bombinatoridae > Bombina > Bombina bombina. The sequence goes on along the minus strand of NC_069501.1, from coordinate 1,177,453,128 downwards.
GCTAATTGCAGCTGCGCACCGCACTTCTGAAATTCCTGTCTGTGAAGGGGTTAATTAATTAGCTGGTAAGGGTCATATTATTGTAGAGTAGGGATTACCCTCCCACCTGACACTGCCAACCTCCCTGATCCCTTCCAAACAGCTCTCTCCCCGACATCCACACTCCTCACCACCATCTTTGGTAGGTATGAGTTAGGGCTTTATTTTCATTATATTTTTTTTTCTTGCAGTGAAGGGATCCCTCCTCATCTCCCCCACCTTCCTATTAGCTCTCTAACCCCCCCCCCCACACCACACCACCACCACCACCACCACCAATAGAGGCAGCTGTCTGCCAGTACCCAGTTTATTGTATTTTTTTTTTTTTTTTAAAAACCTATAGTATTTAACTGAATTACTACACAGATTTGTTGCACACTATTTTATTGCATGTTTTACATCTGTCCCTAATTGTCCTCAGCAGGATAGGTGAAAACCTAGGTTCAAATATGGCAGCACAATTACTGTATATAAAACGTCTTTAATATTTAAATATAACCTTTTTTGTATTTAAAAAAAGTACATCTTAAACTTCCCCTGAATACATCATTATATCTAGCATTTACTGTTTAATATTCCTTCAAAGCTTATAGATAAACATGTTACAATACGTCTTTGCATTACAGATTACTTGTTTACTTTAAAGAGAGAACTATAATTAATTTTACAAGCGATTCTTTAAAAAAAAGGGAGTAGTCAGCTTTATGAGGTATCCAACCCTTCTGTTTTTAAGATTCAATTACAAAAGAAAACATAACGCCTTGGAACGTGTAACTGATTGAATAAACTCTTCTAACTAAACGAGCATTTATTTCTGGACTAAAGAGACACATTTTTATTTTTCAGGGTTTATTCTAAGGTTTTGTTTGCAAATTAGTAATGAATTCTACTTTTAAATGATAGAATTAAATTAATGAAAATGGAGGTATAATCAAATATATTTAAAAAATACACTTCAACGGATTATCTTATTAAAGGGATAGGACACCCAAAAATGAGTTTGTGATTCAGACAGAGCATACCATTTCAAAAATGTTTCTAATTTACTTCTGTTATCAAATTTGCTTCATTCTCATGGTATTCTTTGTTGAAGAGATACCTAGTAAGGCACTTGGAACACCACATGGCAGGAAATAGTGCTGCCATCTAGTGTTCTTGCAAATGGATATCATTCTTGATAAACTGCTGCCATATAGTTCTCCAGAAATGGTCCAGCTGCTAAGCTTACGTCCCTGCTTATCAAAAAAAGATATCAAGAGAATGAAGTAAATTAGATATTAGAAGTAAATTAGGAAGTTGTTTTAAATTGCTTGCTCCATCTGAATCATGTTTCATGAACCTTTTGTTGATTGGTTACAGGGACATTATAGTGCCAAAATGACGGTCTAATTTGTTAAAGCGTTTAATTTTAGCACTACTGACCCTGCAAGTGTCTTGTGTCCAACCCCTGCAAAGAATCAGCAGCGGCAGTCTCACAGCTTGATCATTGTGACTGCTGATGATAATTAGTTCACAGGCCATGTCTTCCTGAGCGGTACTTTTAATTATGTGTTTAACCCTTCTGCATGCCATTTTTGTTTATAAATACAGTGTGCCTTTAATTAGCTGTTTTATTAAAATGTAGCAGTCATGTGAAACTATAAAACTCAAAAATAAAGTTATTGAGATATTTTGTCCAAAAACAAATGCAGACGTCTACTATTTGGGATATTTCCTTTTTTAACACTTTGATTTGATTTTGCAGAAATATATTTGTGTGTCTAATTTTTTTCTCGTCACAAACCTAAACATTTCATGGTATCGCCATAAATCCATCGGTCTTTAAAGACCACAGCCAGATGGATTTGAACAGCAATGAAGTGAAACAGAAGTGACTCTTGTTTTTATCAAGATCAGGAAAGATTTAAAAAAAATGTAAAATGTTCAAAGCCAAATTTAACATAAATTAAACAAAATTTTCCACTAGAAATAATATATTACATTTAAGCTCTACTGTCACATTTCTTTAATAAACCAGTATGACATTGAAACAACTTTCCAATTTACTTATATTACCAATTTGACTTGGTTTTCTTCATATCCCTTGTTAAACATTATTCCTAGGTGAGTTCAGGAGCAAGCATGTGTCTACAGCAGTGATGGCTAACTTTTGCACCCCTTATGTTTTGGAACTACATTTCCCATGATGCTCAAGTAGACTGCAGAGTTCCTAAGCTTCATGGTAAATGTAGTTCCAATACATCTGGGGTGTCAAGGTTAGCCCTCATTGGTCTATAGCCCTCTGGCAGAATTGTTTGCAACAATGTTTATTATAGTATTATACAATGTTGCAAACACTGCTGCAATAGAAAGCTAAAGACACATGTATGCTCCTAAGCTATTATCAACATACCTAGGCTTATGCTTCAACAAAGGATACCAAAAGAATAAAGCAAATTTGATAATAAAAGTACATTGAAAAGTTGTTTAAAATTACTTGCTTCATCTGAATAACAAAAGTTTAATTTTTACTTTACATCTGAATGGAAGTGAAAATGTTAAAGGGCCATTACAGTCAAAAATGTTCTAATCTACTCTAGCATGTAATTTTTAAGACTATCGATCCTTGACTACTGTGTGTTTAACCCCAGAAAGGGCTGGTCTCAAAGACTAAAGTTCAGGAGACTGAAATATGATACAAGAGTATGCTGAGACCCAGAAGACGGAGGACACCATAATATGATCATCCCACACAAGTGCATCCATATTTGTTTTATTAATACAAATATACCACCTGCTATTTAGTGAGCTTTTTGTGTTTTCTACAAGCGTATATCATCCTGAAGGAGCAGCCAGGACATCCAGAACTAACTATGCTACTTTGCTGAAATATAATGCTGGAGGAACAAGGGCAATGTTGTCAGTTTCCTTTTTTTTTTTTTTTTTTACATAAACAATTTGGTTTAATACTCGACAAAATTAAAATGGATATAAAAGTGCAAAAAGAAAATACAAATGGATTAAACACATAGTTAAAATCAGCTTTAGAGCTGCAATGCACTACAGAGAGCCAGCTGAAAACATCTGGTGAGTCAATGACAAAAGACAAATGTGTGTAGCCACCAATCACAGCTAGCTCCCAGTAGTATAGGATATGTACATAGTCTTCAGTGTTCTCCACAGAACACTTTGCCAGTCAGGTGGCACTATGAATTATTCGGGGGGGGGGGGGTGTTACTTAAAGGGACAGTCTACTAGATTTTTATTGTTTAAAAAGATAACACCTTTACTACCCATTACCAAGCTGTTTATTAACAAACATTTTATATTAATATACTATATATTTCTCAGTGCTTTTTTAAATTTTGCACAACAGCTAGACAGTGCTAGTATATTGATATAACAGTGTTGGTTATGCAAAACCGGGGAATGGGTAATAAAGGAATTAACTATATTTTTAAACAATTACAATTTTAAAGTAAACTGTCCCTTTAAGCTATCCAAAGCAGAAATTAATTGCATAATTTAAATAAATTGACTTTATGATAATCTGTACACCAGAAAAATGTAATATCTCATTTTAGCTTTATATTGGCTTACATCAGTAAAATCAGTCAGATGCTGTGTCCATTAAATAGGTCCTGTGGAGAACACTGTTCTTTTTCAAAAAAACAAAACAAAGTTTAATTGAAAATAGAAGTGAATTTAAAAGTTTCTTAAAATGATGTGCTGTATCTAAATAAAGCAAGCTTAACCCCTTAACGACTGAGGACGTGCAGGGTACGTCCTCAGAAAAAAGGCAGTTAATGCCTGAGAACGTACCCTGCACGTCCTCAGTGTGGAAAGCAGCTGGAAGCGATCCTGCTCGCTTCCAGCTGCTTTCCGGTTATTGCAGTGATGCCTCGATATGGAGGCATCCTGCAATAACCCTGCATGGCCATCCGATGCAGAGAGAGCCACTCTGTGGCCCTCTCTGCACCGGACATCGGTGGCCGGTAACGTTGGTGGGTGGGAGCTGACTTGGGAGGCGGGTGGGCGGCCATCGATGGGCCGTATAAGGTGGTGGGGGGCGGGATCGGGGCCGGAGCTGACTGGGGCGCGCGCGCGTGCACAGAGGGTGGCGGGCGGGCGCGTGCACGGGGCGGAACCGCTATACTACAGAAAATTAGATTGTAACTGTGGGGGAAAAGGGACAAATTAAAAAACAAATAAACTTCAGTAAAAGAGATCTTGGAGGGGTGGGGGGTTGTTCTTGGGTGTGGGGGGAGCTACACTACAGAAAAAGGGATTTTTCTTAAAAAAAAAGCACATTTTTGTTCTAAACTGGGTACTGGCAGACAGCTGCCAGTACCCAAGATGGCGCCCATTAAGGCAGAGGGGGAGGGTTAGAGAGCTGTTTGGTGGGGGATCTGTGAGGTTGGGGGCTAAGGGGGGATCCTACACAGCAGCATATGTAAATATGCTTAAAAAAAACTCAAAAAAGCCCAAATATACCTTTTATTTTAGTACTGGCAGAGTTTCTGCCAGTACTTAAGATGGCGGGGACAATTGTGGGGTGGGGGAGGGAAGAGAGCTATTTGGGAGGCATCAGGGGGTCTGATGTTTCAGGTGGGAGGCTGAGCTCTACACTAAAGCTAAAATTAACCCTGCAAGTTCCCTACAAGCTACATAATTAACCCCTTCACTGCTAGACATAATACACGCGTGATGCGCAGCAGCATTTAGCGGCCTTCTAATTACCAAAAAGCATCGCCAAAGCCATATATGTCTGCTATTTCTGAACAAAGGGGATCCCAGAGAAACATTTACAACCATTTGTGCCATAATTGCATAAGCTGTTTGTAAATGATTTCAGTGAGAAACCTAAAATTGTGAAAAAGTTAACGTTTTTTTTTTTATTTGATTGCATTTGGCGGTGAAATGGTGGCATGAAATATACCAAAATGGGCCTAGATCAATAGTTGGGGTTGTCTACTACACTACACTAAAGCTAAAATTACCCCAAAATGCTCCCTACATGCTCCCTAATTAACCCCTTCATTGCTGGGCATAATACACGTGTGGTGCGCAGTGGCATTTAGCGGCCTTCTAATTACCAAAAAGCAATGCTAAAGCCATATATGTCTGCTATTTCTGAACAAAGGGGATCCCAGAGAAGACTTTACAACCATTTATGCCATAATTGCACAAGCGGTTTGCAAATAATTTCAGTGAGAAACCAAAAGTTTGTAAAAAAGTGAACGATTTTTTGTATTTGATCGCATTTGGCGGTAAAATGGTGGCATGAAATATACCAAAATGGGCCTAGATCAATACTTTGGGTTGTCTACTAAAAAAAAATATATACATGTCAATGGATATTCAGAGATTCCTGAAAGATATTAGTGTTCTAATGTAACTAGCACTAATTTTGAAAAAAAATGGTTTGGAAATAGCAAAGTGCTACTTGTATTTATGGCCCTATAAGTTACAAAAAAAGCAAAGAACATGTAAACATTTGGTATTTCTAAACTCAGGATAAAATTTTGAAACTATTTAGCATGGGTGTTTTTTGGTGGTTGTAGATATGTAACAGATTTTGGGGGTCAAAGTTAGAAAAAATGTGTTTTTTTCGATTTTTTCCTCATATTTTATATTTTTTTTTATAGTAAATGATAAGATATGATGAAAATAATGGTATCTTTAGAAAGTCCATTTAATGGCGAGAAAAACGGTATATAATATGTGTGGGTACAGTAAATGAGTAAGAGGAAAATTACAGCTAAACACAAACACCGCAGAAATGTAAAAATAGCCTTGGTCCCAAACGGACAGAAAATGGAAAAGTGCTGTGGTCATTAAGGGGTTAAAGGGATACTAAACCCAAAATTTTGTCTTTCATGATTCAGACAGAGCATGCAATTTTAAGCAACTTTCTAATTTACTACTTTAATCAATTTTTCTTCATTCTCTTACTATCTTTATTTGAAAAAGCAGGAATCTAAGCTAAGGAGCCAGGCCATTTTTGGTTCAGAACCTGGGTTGCACTTGCTGATTGGTGGCTAAATGTACCCACCAATCAGCAAGGGCTATCCAGGGTTATGAACCAAAAATGCTCCTTAGCTTAGATTCCGGATTTTTCAAATAAAGAGAGCAAGAGAATGAAGAAAAATTGATAATATGAGTAAATTAGAAATTTTCACGCTCTATCTGAATCTATCTGCTCTGGTCTTCTTCCTGCTTTTCGCAGTCCATTTCAGTGGGTGTCCCAGCCTAACCTTATTACCAGTGCTAATTTAGGACCTTCTAAGTTTTTATCAGTATATGTACATATGCTTCTTTATAGTAGTGTCTATTACATGCAGTTATATGAAAATTTGTGTATACTGTCCCTTCAAAAATACTATAAACTCTATTGCTTGCCTGAGTACACTGTCTCTTTAAGTAGCCAAATGTAATGTACTTTAGAAACGATGCTAAACAACAGAAGATGCAGAAATATCTGTGCCAGTGGTGGACCAGCCCATGGTATAATATATTTAGTAGATATCAAATCATCCCATCATTAAAACTTCATATTATTAACAGACATAAATAATATTACATCACAGACATCACACAGCCAAACTTTTACAAATAAACTATAATAAAACGATACAGTGGAAAATAAACACTTGGTTGATCTCTGTGATAACAGATTAGGTGACACTTGGATAAAACAAAAACTAAAAGCAGCGGCTAAACTAGAACCAGACAGTAAATGGAACAATTCCAAATGATTATTATTAGAATCGAGTTTCTTGTAACTATTGTTATGGTTCTAAGCGTTTGACTGGGATTACCTGCTGTCTGCTCTGCTTTCTGTTACTCAGTGATTTGAGCACTGAGAGTTGCAGCCACCTTCCCAGGCTGTGCTTGCATCCGGGTTCCACCTCTCTACTCTAGCAGGCATGTCCTTTAGGGACTAGCTGCAAATAACATGGCTTTTACCAGCTGGTGCATAGGGCAGTGCCAAGCTTACAGTTGTTTTATGGACGGCAAAAGTTTGCTCCGGTGCCTCAAAGTTAGCCGAGCTCTAGGGAACGACTGCAAAAAAACTATTCTATTACCAACCGTGTAATGATACAAACCATAGGACAGGTTACAAATGTTTACTCCGGTGCCTCAGCTTATATGCTTAGTAAGCAGGTTTCAGAGAGTTGGGACCGAAAAAAAAAACCTCTGAGTTGACAAATTACATTAAACATCTTAAAAGTTCAAGAGTTTAATTTTGCAAACTGTAAAGAATTTCAAAACACATGAAATAAATGTGGAAGTTCCAAGTGTTAAACTGTCAAGTTGTCTGTCACTTATAATTAACCCCTGTTTTACAGACATGACTGTCTATTTAATGTTGGATCAGGTTTTTTAGTGGTTTTGGCTGACAAATATGTGACCACAGTAATATCCGCTGTACATTCATTTGCAGGTGACATTTCTGCTTGAAACATTTTCTGGCTTCCAGATGGTTAACTCAAAACACTAAACCTAAACCTGAAACCTGACCTCAAATGGTGTGTTTAGTTTTGTGATCTGCTGCCACCCCATCCCCCAACAACTTTATACTTGCTGCAAAGTTTTGTCAAGTCTCACTACAACTGAGATGATGTGACACACTATTTGAGCTCTGTTCTCCAGATCTCAAAATAGATCAATAAATCAATGAAAATCAAACTGTGTAAGTCACTTTGTGTGATCATCCATGCACTGAAAGAATGTCATATGTTTACATTTATCATATGGAACCTGTCACATTAAAACACTAAACTATTATTAAAACAGTTAACCATTAAAAAAACTAGACTTCATGAGCTGTATCCATATTCTACATACATAATCTCAATATTTTCTAAAATCAGTTTGAAAATCAGATTATTAAAAGTGTAACACCAATATTATCTCTTTATTATATAATGTAATAATACCTCAATTTTAATATTTGTCCGCTTTTGTAATGAGTCTAAGAGTAAAAATTAATATTGTTTTAAAACAAAAACATTACCACAAAGGTTGTCTTTTTTTTTTTTTTTAAAGAAACAGTGAAAGTGACTTAAATGTTGGTGATATACTTGCATGCACCAGTTGCCACTAAGCAGTAAAAAAAAAAGAAGATATTGGCACTGTGACGGATACCCCGGCTACCCCGACTGGGTTATTCCGCCAAACGGGTCCTGCTTCCTCCCTGCCGACCGCAGCTATGTAGCTGGCAAGTGACCACAGCCTGTAGCCACCCCTGATGCCCGACAGCACCAGTACTCAGGGTCCCACCCTGTGGCAGACTCCAGCTACCCAGACTAGGTAGCTCTGCCTGAGGGTCCTTCCTCTGCCTGGAACAATCTGCTATGTAGCCCAGAAAAGTGATTCTAGCAGGAGCCCACCTAAATGACTAGACAGACTAACATTCAGGTGAAATAAGAACTGCCTTTATTGGGACAAACACACATCTTTTATACACACACACACATCTTGATAAAACAGGGAGACAATGCCACAGTTTTCCCGCCATTCCCGTCCCTCCAGACTGACCGGCGCCTCCATAGCAACCATAGTCCCACAGAATCCCAGGACACAGTGGTGACAGTTTTGGGGTGATCCCTGGGATGCGGCGGCACTTCCATGATTCGTTATTGGGGACCGGAGATACAGCCCGTTGAAGTTATGGGGATAGGGGTGTCCAAAACCCCCGGTTCCCAAAGCAGCTCTCCTCCGGTAATTCCCCCACCTCTTGTCCTCCCTAGTGGCTACTAATCCCCAAAAGAGCGGAGCTCTGGGGCACATTGTTGCTGGAGCGACCAGGGGTAAAGTTAGCGGGTGTCCTGCTGTCCTGTGGCTGACCGGGAGTTCCAGGAGCCCGGACAGCCTGAGAGGGGTTAAGCGGGTGTCCGTTGTGAGGTGGCCGACCGGGAGTTCCAGGAGCCCAGCCAGCCTAGGAGGGTTTTTCTCTAAACAAGTTTGGAACACAAAACCATGCAAACAAAAGCTTCCAGGGATTGTGGTTGCTCTGAGGAGCCCAAAACCACTGAGAAACAACAGGGGTGAGGACGGTTGTAGGGGAGTGGGGGGTAGCCTTAGCTGTCTTATATCCGTGACAGGCACCACCTGCAAAAGGGAGGTGTGTCAATGTCTTTGCTAACAGGTGCTGATTGGTACATATGCTCTTGGGGCCCCAGATGTTTTGGAACTACATTTCCTATGATGCTCAGACAGCCTAAAGAGTGTCTCAGCATTATGGGAAATGTAGTTCCAAAACATTTGGGGGCCCAAGGTTACTGACCCCTGCTTAGGGTAGGGTGACCAGATGTCCCCGATTTTAGGGGACAGTCCCCGGATTGAGGAGACTGTGCCCGGACAAATTAAGTCCCCGGAAATGTCCCCAGGAAGACGGTCGGAGCCCTGTGCATGTTGTTAGATGTGTTTGTGAGAAGTTGATAGATTGTTGCGTAAAGCTACAGGAGCAGTTCTGCTTCCCCTGGATACTTCACCGCTGGTGCTCACAGCCCAACTGAAGCTAAAAGCTTCGGACCGCTCTCTATATAGATTGTGAAGTGCTGCATGGGGTTTGCCAGCCCGCTTTGCAACGGCTCAAAGGTGCAAGGTAAATTCTCATTGGTTGTTAGTGTTTAGTTAATAGTGGAAGCATGATATATATGTGCAGTCACAATGGAATCGAGAGGCTGAGCCATTGTTAGGTAGGTCTAGTATGTTTAATTGGAATGTTTAGAAGTACATAATCTTTGATTTTGATTGGTCAAAAACTACAAAGTAGGGGTATCTTCTGGTGATTGATTTTACTAGTGGCCTATTGTGAGGCATTATTACTAAAGAGTATATAAGAGATATGTATCTTTGGCTTTGAGTAACGCATGCATGTTAAAAACTGAAAGGGTACTGTGTTGCTTGTAGGGGTATGTTATAATAGTAGCATACGCTTGACATTTTTACTTGTGTATTTTGGAAAAAAAAGTAATTCTAGTTCTATATCAAAGAATAAGATTTTTAAGAAATAACTTTTTTTATGTAGGTGTTTGAGCTGGTCCTATACAGGCCTGGAATCCTCGACCTCGATTAATGGATCACGTTGCTTGGACTGGTGGTAGAAGATAGGGAAGCATTGTGGGAAATTCCCCGGCTTTCTAAATTTTACTTGGCCTTTTTTTTTTTTAAGGGGAACAAAGCAGGGATTAAACACATTAGCTGGATTTGACCTGGCCGGTTAGTTTTGCAAGTGATAATTGTAGGGGCAAAATATAATTTACTGTAAGGGGTTTAAAAAAAATGTCCCCGGATTTCATTTTAAAAATCTGGTCACCTTAGCTTAGGGTTGCCAGCTCGGCCATGTTTTCCTGTACAGTTATGCATGCTGCAGGGTAAGCAGGGCGGAACTTGCATTGTGCCTCTGGACATCACATGAATAGTGCTGATGAACAGTACAATATACATGTTCCTTCCTGCAAACCCTACAACATGTGTAACACATATGTGTCCAGGAAAACATGGCAGAGGTGGCAACAATACCCCTGCTCTAGGCTGTACATTGAACATCCTATATAATAAAAGGCCAGTTATGTTTGGCCGAAGCTGTCGTGTTTGCCTCGTGAGGACAAACATACCTGGCCGTAACGAAGTCAGTGAAGATCAAACAGCAGATAGGGTGGGCAGGAGCAGGCGTTACAGGGGCGTGACCAGGCGGGAACTGTTGTGGCGGGGGCGTGGCCGGGCGAGAGGGCGTGATGTGGCGGGAGCGCGGATGGGTGGGACCGCTGCACTGCAGAAAATGGCCCATGTACACAGGCTTTAGGACTAGTATGTAATAATCAGCAACTGTGCACATGTACTAGGTGTGCGCTGATAAGGAATAATAATAATAATGGTTAAAGCAGTGTTGTTTTACTATGCTGGGTCTGTACAACTCCAGAATGCTATTGACTGTTTCCCTGTATCAAATCATTCCCAAAATTATTGGGCAGTAGGTAAACAATAATAATAATAATTGTCCACTAAAATTGAAATATAAATGAAAAGATGGAGAAACCAATTTGTATTATCTAGTAAATGTATTTCTGTGACATCACCAGATATAATCATTGCAGCACATTAGTAACAGTAAGATGATACTGATAACAGACTATGAGTGTAAAGTCCAGATATAACCAATTGTCATCCAAGTAAATACAGACAACTGTGTCCTGTGATCTATGAGAGCAAACTAAGCAAGCTCCAAAATGCAGAACAAAACCCTCATGCAGATAGGAAAGTCATAATTAAACTTGCAATATTCAGAAAGAGCATGTCATTTTAAGGACCTTTTAAAATCACTTCTATTTTCAAATGTGCTTTGTTCTCTTGGTATCCATTGTTGAAAATGAATAGGCACATCCTACAGTAGTGGGAGCTCGCTGCTGATTGGTGTCTGCACACATTTGTCTCTAGATGCGTTAGTGCAATGCTGCTCCTTAAACAAAGCATATTTGATAATAAAAGTAAATTTGAAAGTTATTTAAAATTGTATGTTCTATTTGACTCATGAATCATATATTTGGAGTTTCCTGCCCCTTAAGTGCTGTCCTTGGCTGGAGAGTATTTCTAGCAAAGTTTCCAACTGATTTTTCATTCCATGGGCTGGTTTGTTTGCTAGGACTGTGACTGTCAGCTTCTCATCTGTAAAATCGGGGATCATGTGTCAAACTCAAGCCTCCAAAAAAGTTTATAGTGTATCGCCTCCTTCTGAATGCACAGGTTGCATGTCCATATCATCACCCCTGAGATGTATGTACAGTCGTGTGCAAAAGTTTAGGCACCCCTGACAATTTTCATTTATAAATAATTGGATGTTTGGATCAGCAATTTCATTTTGATCTATCAAATAACTGAAGGACACAGTAATATTTCAGTAGTGAAATGAGGTTTATTGAATTAACAGAAAATGTGCAATATGCATCAAAATGAAATTAGACAGGTGCATAAATTTGGGCACCCCAACAGAAATATTGCATCAATATTTAGTAGAGACTCCTTTAGCAGAAATAACAGCCTCTAGACGCTTCCTATAGCCTGTAATTAGTGTCTGGATTCTGGATGAAGGTATTTTGCACCATTCCTCCTTGCAAAACATCTCCAATTCAGTTAGGTTTGATGGTTGCCGAGCATGGACAGCCCGCTTCAAATCACCCCACAGATTTTCAATGATATTCAGGTCTGGGGACTGGGATGGCCATTCCAAAACATTGTACTTGTTCCTCTGCATAAATGCCAGAGTAGATTTTGAGCAGTGTTTTGGGTCGTTGTCTTGTTGAACTATCCAGCCCCGGCGTAACTTGAACTTTGTCACTGATTCCTCAACATTATTCTCAAGTATCTGCTGATATTGATTGGAATCCATGCGACCCTCAACTTTAACAAGATTCCCAGTAACGGCACTGGCCACACAGCCCCACAGCATGATGGAACATCCAACAAATTTTACTGTGGGTAGCAAGTGTTTGTCTTGGAATGCTGTGTTCTTTTGCCTCCATGCATAACGCCGCTTGTTATGACCAAATAACTCAATCTTTGTTTCATCAGTCCACAGCACCTTCTTCCAAAATGAAGCTGGCTTGTCCAAATGTGCATTTGCATACCTCAAGCGACTCTGTTTGTAGTGTGTGTGCAGAAAAGGCTTTTTCCGCATCACTCTCCCATACAGCTTCTCCTTGTCCAAAGTGTGCTGAATTGTTGAACGATGCACAGTGACACCATCTGCAGCAAGATGATGTTGTAGGTCTTTGGAGGTGGACTGTGGGCTGTTTTTGACCGTTCTCACCATCCTTTGCCTTTGCCTCTCCGATATTTTACTTCTGGCCTGAACAAGAACTGTGCCTGTGGTCTTCCATCTCCTCACTATGTTCCTCACAGTGGACACTGACAGCTTAAATCTCTGCAATAGCTTTTTGTAGCCTTCCCCTAAACCATAATGTTGAACAATCTTTGTTTTCAGGTCATTTGAGAGTTGTTTTGAGGCCCCATGTTGCCACTCTTCAGAGGAGAGTCAAAGAGAACAACAACTTGCAATTGGCCACCTTAAATACCTTTTCTCACAATTGGATGCACCTGTCTATGAAGTTCAAGGCTTAATGGGCTCACCAAACCAATTGTGTGTTCTAATTAATCAGTGCTAGATAGTTACAGGTATTCAAATCAACAAAAGGACAAGGGTGCCCAAATGTATGCACCTGTCTAATTTCGTTTTGATGCATATTGCACATTTTCTGTTAATCCAATAAACCTCATTTCACTACTGAAATATTACTGTGTCCTTCAGTTATTTGATAGATAAAAATGAAATTGCTGATCCAAACACCCAATTATTTATAAATGAAAATCATGGAAATTGTCAGGGGTGCCTAAACTTTTGCATACGACTGTATCTATAGGTGTCCATAGGTGTCCACTTTTCCAGGGAGAGCAAAATAAATATACATTTAAAATGGCACACAAGATATCATCAAACTGCAACATCTGCAGCAAGAGAGAGTTCATTGATGTTTACATAAGCAGCTCATCAAAAATGTTGGCTTATTTGCATATATAATGACTCATGAGCTTGATTGCTTTTATATTAAGAACAATGAAGCATTGGTGGCTCTTCAAAAAGCTACTTGGTCTGCAACATAAAGCACTTGAAAATGACTTTGATCTATAACACTGGTTTTCAAACCTGTCCTCAGGCCTCCATAACAGTCCAGATATTGAGGATATCTGAACTAGAGCATAGGTGAAATATTCCATTGATTAGTTTCCATGGTTATTTTACCTGCTCTCACACAAGGTAATCCTGAGAATCTGGCCTTTTAGGAGGCCTGAGGACAGGTTTGAAAACCAGTGGTGTCAGTATATACCAGGGTTATAATACAATTTATTAATTATTATTCTTTAAAATAACCTCCAATAAAAATGTATATACGAAACAATTTAAATTAATCATTATTCCTAAATTCTTTAGATTAGTTAAAATTTATATACACATTGCAATACATTTATGTAGAGACCAGATTATGAATCAAATTATACATGCTTATGCTGTTATAATATTCTTTATAAAGATCATTAAAGATATACCCTTAAAATTAACTTTAATTTAATCGCATTAAAATACCACAATAAAATACCAGAGTATGGGCCGTTAACTCAACAATGCTTAGTTAGACAATATAACAAAATACTTTAACATCCAATTGATATGCCAATTTATCTGAACTGAAATAACCTCTTATTTAGCTACAATAAAGCAAATTCTAATATATATATATATTTATATATATATATATATATATATATATATATATATATATATATATATATATATATATATATATATATATATATATATATATATATATAGCAATAACTGTAATTAATTTATGATATTGAAATACAAAATTCTTTCTAAACAATAATATGTAATACCAGTATACTTACTACAATCTAACTAAAGCTTTAGAATATCTTTGATTTAAAATATTAAATATACAGTTGCTTAAACTTTACCAGATCACCAGTTTGAGAATTCAGTTAATATCCAAATATGTCTATCGCCATATGTTTTAGGAGAATTATGCACATTTGCAAGAGAATTAATCTTGATAGTCTATTATCCACAAAAGAGTGTCCCAAAGTATTTGTCTTACAGAAAACTGTGTTCGCACACTGGTCTCTCTTTAAGCAAAAATGGCAGCAAGCAGGATTGCAACAGTTAACAAGAAAAAATTTTCAGCCAAGTTTTTTTTTTCTGTGTGCAGGGAGTTTTTGTCTGAGACAAAGCTCATCCCCATTTCTTAATCATTCAATAGATTTGGATACTCTCTCTTCTCTGATTGGTACTGGGAAATGTCATTTTTAACAGCCAAATGCCTTTTGGTTGTAATTCTGGATTTAGGCCATCGGGGGCAGCAGACAAGACAAACAGTTTCATTTTCAACACTGCTATACAGTAAATACAGTTCTTATATATATATTTTTATCAAATGCCTATTTTTATATACTTTTAATATCTTAGTTTTAATAATTAGTTTTAATAATTATATGTTCCATATATGGTCTGTTTAATATCATTTATTCTGAGTATTTCAAGATTAAACATGAATATATTCCACTTATAATATCTTAAACATGCGTTTAAAAATCATATTTTCTATGAAAAGATTTAAAAGGATTATAATACCTTCATCATGGACTCAATTACTTTCTCAGTTATCACCTTAATATCACATACATACCTTGAGATCAGCAATCAGATGTAGTTTCATATAATTATATCTATATTGGATTACTATATCAATAAATATAAATATTTCATATCTGTATACCTCTTGCTGAGTGTATAAAACATATAATATTATTTAAAGCACCAATTATATATGTACTTATTAGATGCCTGAAAAATATAAGAATATGTTATCCATTTTGAAACAAGTTGATTAAACATTTTATATTTACGTTATCAAATATTTATCTAACATATGTTACATTTTTATACAATACTGAGGTATATTTTACTTGAAATTTAAACATAAGTTGTACTTTAAAATGAATTTCAAAGTTACAATGCAAAATGTGTTTCTGCTTAACCAGTTTGAGGTGTATCTGAGTTTAGGGGCAATTAACAGGCCTGTGCTAATTACTATATCTTCAGAATTTCCTTTGCATATCTGACTTATGTAGAGAATCTTGTCTCCAACATCCCATGATGCATTCATGCTTGGTTAATTATCAGGCCCATGTAATGACCCCATGTGGAGTTATGAGCTTCAAAGGCTAAATTAATTTAGAGATTTCAATCTGGGAAGGCTATACAACAATAATTCATTAGAAATTACCTCTCTTCTGAGACTGTGATCAAAGGTTCTTGAGATGTGACATTATCTCTTATAGTTTGGGACCAATGTTTGTTCTTTTTAGAAGTCCTGTCTATTTCTTTTGTTCTACAAGTCTGTAGTTGAGAATAAAAAGGGAGGAGTTGATATCACCCATTCCAGTGTTTGTTCACAATGTAGCTAAATCAATTCATAGTAGATATTAGCTAGATGAGATAATGAATTATGTGATATCTAATGCTACTCATCCATACCCTGACAGAGGTCTATAATTATGAGTTTATTATAACTCAGAGGTCAGAAGACAAGGTTTGGTGCAAGAGGGACAGCCCCCCACCCGGCAGTAAAAGTGTGATATGTGGTGGACAGGAGCAGGGATGGGGCTTAAAAAACTTAAAAAAATCATAAGACCAAAATAATATAAATACAATTCTAAATAAAGTCATATATTTTAATACTTTTAGGCAGCAAGTCAAACACAAGCTCAAACCACTGGTATAGCTATGTGAGCTCTGTATTTAATTGGTCTTTGCAGAGACAGTGCTAAATATTTTATTTTTTTTCAAATTTGTTTTATTTTTTGAAAATTAAAGTGAAAGTACAACAGTATGTAGTCACCTACACATTAATATAAATCAAACTGAGAAAGGGACTTGCAGGTCCCGTAAGAGCAAACACTAGTATACAGGTAACCCTCAGTTTACGCCGGGGTTAGGTTCCAGAAGGAATGGTTGTAAATCGAAACCGTTGTAAATTGAAACCCAGTTTATAATGTAAGTCAATGGGAAGTGAGGGAGTTAGGTTCCAGGCCCTCTCAAAATTGGCATAAGTAACACCTAATACATTATTTTTAAAGCTTTGAAATGAAGACTTTTAATGCTAAACAGCATTATAAACCTAATAAAATAATCACACAACACAGAATATATAATTAAACTAAGTTAAATTAACAAAAACATTTGCTAAACAGCATTATAAACCTAATAAAATAATCACACAACACAGACTTTACTTGCATTTTTCTGCAAACAGTTCTTTCTATGCATTCCAATCTGGACTGATTTATAGACAGGAAGATCTTGTTCCTTTGCAATCTGCTCGATAGCTCAGGTCTGGTTAAATTGATTAATTTCAACTTGCTTGGCTTGCATATATTTGCAGCAACACAAGCGGACAGCTCCACCTACTGGCTATTTTAATCAATGCACTGCTTCTCAATGCTTTTCAATAGCAGTCACATGACTGAAAAAAGGTTGTTATTCTGAAACTGTGCAAATTGAACCGTTGTAAACCGAGGGCCACCTGTGTTGATATTTTCCATCAACAAAAGGAATGGTAATCATAATAATTTTGGGGGTAAAGGAAGGGGGAAGGGTTGGGGTGGGTGAATGTGGATAGGGGTTTATAGGTAGGCTAGGATGGTGGTAGTCAGATCATGTGGGAAATTATTAAAGGTAGGGAAGGGGGTCTGCTCAGCAGAGGGTACTGGATCAGAAGTTTGTTCCCTTTTAAATTTATAGGTCAGTGTTAGGAAGCCATTAAGTATTATGAGTAGATTTCCAGTTGGCCCAAATAATTTAAAAGAGGTCAGAGTTTTTGAGAGAGTGGAAAATGCTTTTTTCCATGGAGTAGATATAGGCCATAGTATTAACTATAGTAGACCATTAAGAGGGAGCCTCTGTCTTCCATGACCTTGCTATAGAGAGTTTTACAGCTGAGAGGAGGTGGATAGAAAAGTAACTGAGGTGCTTGGCAAAGTGTGTGTGCCTATGTGCAGCAGTGCCATGGCTGACAACTTGGAGAGCGGTATTCCTTTTTTGGTTAGCACAGTGAAGCAGGTGTTCCAGAGAAGTTAAGTTTTGGGCAATCCCACCAGATGTGTTTCATATCTCCTGTATGACCGCAATTTCTCCAGCATTTGGGTGAAGTGCTAGGGAACATTTGGGCTAAGCGCGAGGGAACATAATACCAGTGTGTAAGGAGTTTGAAGTAGGTTTCGTAGAATGTGATACAGTGAATTGCTTTTTTAGTGAGTATGAGTGTACGTTGACAGGTTTGGGTAGTACTGGAGATGTTTAGCCTGTCTAATTTCATTATGTGTGGGGCTTTATCTAAGGGAAGGGCTCCTTCCATTAAACCATAATGTACGTGCATAGGTCTGTATAGTCTCCTACTTTGTTGCCATCTGTGAGGTTGTTAGTTTGAATCCCCAGCTATTTAGTAGACTTATAACTTGGGTATATTCGAAATGTAAGAATGGCGGTATGTGGGAAGAGCCTCTAATTTGGTCCAGTGTGGTAAAATGGCTCTGTGTAGAGGTGGACCACATGTCAGATAACGTCTTGATTTTTAATCGTGCCCATGTATTGGGATGGGAATCAGGGAGGCCTGTGAAGAGGCCTGACAATGAAGAGAAGGGAGAAGGATGAATGGCTACTAACTGATAGTGTCTGATTCTATCCCAGTTAGTGAGGCATTTTATAATTATATAATATCTCTCTTTTTACTGTGGGATTTTGCCACCCCATTGGGAGATGTGAGTGAGCATTGCTGCCTCATAGTATCTTATTACAGATGGGGAGGCTACTCCCCCATGATGTCTGGGATATTGTAAGGACTTGTGGGCTATCCGTGGGGTTTTGCCCTGCCATATATATTTAGTACATTCACTTTGGAATTGCAGTAAGAGTTGTTTGGGAACCCTTAGCAAGAGACAACAGAATAAATATGTCAATCTGGGTAAAAATAATAATTTTGAGGGCTGCAATTCGTCCTAACCAAGAAATAGAATCAAAGCTCCATTTTTGTCTAAGGGATCTCAATTCAGTTAACAATGGCCTATAGTTTTCATTAATGGTTGAGAGATGTTGCTGGACAATTTGACGCCTAGATGTGTTATGTGGTTGTAAGTCCATGTGAAGTGATACTTAGAGCATAGATTTTGGGATTGTTCCAAGGGGTAACCACACACATAGATTTCTGTCTTATTATAATTTAGTTTGTAAAAGGAGAGTCTCCCAAAGGTAAATACTCTCTCTGTGCAAAGAAAATCACAAAGACAAGGGCGCCTCCTTGTGTGATACAGTTTGGACAAATGTAAAAAAAGGTGAATACAGATTTTATACTCACAAGTAAAGCAGCACTCTGTTGTGCTTATAGAGGCAGACTGGGAGTTCACAGTGTCCCAGTTCACTGACCAAGGCAGTGCAACAAATCACTCCAGGATAGATTTTAATCAAGCTCAGGCTCTCAGCGAAGAGTTAAAATACCATAGTTTAATGGTGCAGTAAAATACAGTAAAATACAATATAAAATGTCACAAATGTGACCGTAACAATGGATAAACAAGCAACTAGTTTCTCAGATCTCTGTCTGTTTCCTCAGGCTTCTATCCAAAGACTGAGAGCTCTGGCTTATAAATGCTAAATGACCACTGTGCACACCTGTTTCAATCAGGCCATAGTTAGAATACAATGATTAAAACCATTTCCAAATAATTCACATTATACTAAAAAACAAACAAGTACTATACAAAATGGTTAATAAAGGATGTAAAAAACAACAACCATAGCCTAACATTATCTTATGGTGGATATCATGTCAGCATCATATGTTGTAGGATATTATTAAGGTATTCTAAAATAGTAACATTAAAAAATTGTTCCCCACACATACATATATAAAAGGTACATGATATTCTAATTCTTGGTGTTCATACCAAATGTCTTAGTATGTTGTCAGTTAGTCTAAATAAGTTAAAGTTTTATTAAAGCACCTATTGATGTTAACAGCCTTTGGTCAAATATGTATAAGCAACATTTTCTATAGGAGAGAGCCCTTTATATTATGCAGGCCTTATTTAAACTATATATATATATATACATATATATATATATATATATATATATATATATATATATATATATATATATATATATATATATATACATATATATACATATAGCCATACACATTTTAAGTCTAATGTATATCCTGAGGAAACAGCCATTTGAGGGCTGAGAAACATGTTGGTTTTAAATAAATATTAGATTTTATATTTTATCCAAGTCTAGTGGCATCACCTTTTTTTTCTCTACACTTTTTCCCACTTAAATGTGGCTTGGTCACTAACAAATATTAATTATTTGACCTACATTTGAGTTCTGTCTCTTTGGAGAGCTTGCAATTGGTGAGCTGAAATATATCAGCCTGCTTCTATCAGCACATATGTGTGCTTGATTAAAATGTGAGTACCCATTTGGTGTTATACATCTTAGCCATATTATTTTAGTTGACCTGCACATGTAGTGCTCTCCTTACTTTATAGAATATTTTCGACTGGGAAATCCAGAGAGGTTGAGCTGATACACCCCTAAATATATCAGTCTGCATCCATAAGCACACAAGGTGTCAGGGTTTTTTCATGTTTGCCATGTGCTGCTGGCAGCCATTTTACTCACCTCTCTTCCTGACTATGGTTCATTGTGGGGGATGCTGCTCAATTCCTGCACTTCCTTTTATGGCCAGACTGGTGTGCATCATCCATGTGAGACAGGATGCAGTCTCAGAATTGTGATGTCATCACTTATTATTTAAAGTGCCTCTGGTCAGTATGCTTTGCCTTTGCGTTGTCTCAGACCTGTTTGTGAGAGTTCCTGTGTATTACCTGGCTGCCTGACGTCCTTCTTGGTTCCTGATCCCTGGCTTGTTCCTGACTCTGCTGTTTTCCTTGTTCCTGATTCTGGTTCATCTGACTATTGGCTTTGGCTCCTGACTCGGCTCGTCTGACTACCAAATCTGGTTTTGACTCCTGGCTTGTTATTTGACTTGTGGACTTTTTATTATTTTTTGCTATTAATAAAGGTGTGATTATTTTTGCACTTCTCCTCTCAGTCTGATTCCTGGCACCCTGACATTACGCAAAGGCCATGAATCCTGATGGTGCTAAAAATCCACCTTTACCTGCCATCATTTCCAGGATGGATGTACAGGATCACCGCTTGGATCAATTTGCACTAGCCCTGCAAACCCTGCTGACTCACACTGCACATTTGGACCAAAGTGTCCCGCAAGTTATGGCTGCTCCTGTTTCCACTGCTGCACCTATGCCTATCAAGAGCATGTCCGGTTCTGCACCTCTACCTCAGCAATATGGAGGCGATCCTATTCAGTGCAGAGGGTTTTTGAACCAGGTGGACATTTACTTTGAGATGTTACCTCGGGCGTTTCCTTCTGACAGAGATAAGGTGGGATTTCTCATCTCGTTACTCTCTGACACAGCTCTTGCATGGGCTAATCCCTTGTCGGAGACTAATAAACCTGTGATTTCAAATACCCTGAATTTGTGGCCTCCTTTCGAAGGGTATTTGATGTTCCAGCTCGCTCCTCCTCTGCTGCTAAACGACTCATGTCCATTCATCAAGGTACAAGATCTGTTGCTCAGTTTGTGCACAGAATAAGACTCCTCTACTTCTTCCTGTGGGTCTTCTTCAACCTATTGCTAATGGTTAGCGTCCTTGGACACATCTTTCCATGGACTTCATTGTCGAGCTCCCTGTTTCCAATGGCAATACTGTTATCCTTATGGTGGTTTACCGTTTTTCTAAAATGTCACATTGCATTCCCTTGATGAAGCTGCCTACCGCTCAGGAGCTTGCTTCAATTTTTGCCCGGGAGGTCTTCCGTTTACATGGGTTACCCAAGGAGATAGTGTCGGACTGGGGTAGCCAGTTTGTCTCCAGATTTTGGCGTTCCTTTTGTGCTCAAATGGGGATCCAGCTTAACTTCTCCTCTGCATATCACCCTCAATCCAATGGGGCTGCGGAATGGTCTAATCAAGCTCTGGAACAGTTCCTCCATTGCTATGTCTCAGATCACCACAATAATTGGTCTGAACTGTTACCTTGGGCAGAGTTTGCTCGTAATAGTGCTATTAATGCTTCCTCCAAGATATCCCCGTTCATGGCGAATTATGGGTTTCAACCATCCTTGTTGCCCGATTCATTCATGTCTCAGGGTATTCCGGCTTTGGAGGAGCATCTCCGTCAACTCCATTCCACGTGGGTGCAGATTCAGGATTGCCTTCATCGTTCTATGCAGCGCCAAAAGTTCCAGGCTGATCATAGGCGTCTGCCCGCACCTTCTTACCAGGTTGGTGAGAAAGTTTGGCTGTCCTCCCGCAACTTGAACCTTCCAATAAATTGGCTCCCCGTTATGTTGGTCCTTTTCGAATACTCCGACGGGTTAATCCTGTGGCCTACGCTCTTGACCTTCCTCCTGTTATGCGCATCTCCAATGTTTTTCATGTCTCCCTCTTGAAACCATTGGTTTGTAATCAGTTTACCACTGTGTTGCCTCGTCCCCGTCCTATCTTTGTTGACAACCATGAGGAGTATGAGGTCAGCAGCATTATTGACTCTCGTATGTCCAGGGGCCGTGTACAGTATTTGGTTCACTGGAGGGGCTACGGTCCGGAGGAGCGTTCTTGGGTTCCCTCCTCTGATGTTCATGCTCCCGCCCTCCTCCGTGCCTTCCATGCCCGTTTCCCCAATAAGCCTTTTGTCCTCCTGCGGGGGAGGGGTCGTTGAGGGGAGGGTACTGTCAGGGTTTTTTTCCTGTTGTTTGCCATGTGCTGCTGACAGCCATTTTACTCACCTCTCTTCCTGACTATGGTGCATTGTGGGGGATGCTGCTCAATTCCTGCACTTCCTTTTATGGCCAGACTGGTGTGCATCATCCATGTGAGACAGGATGCAGTCTCAGAATTGTGATGTCATCACTTATTATTTAAAGGGCCTCTGTTCAATATGCTTTGTCTTTGCGTTGTCTCAGACCTGTTTGTGAGAGTTCCTGTGTATTACCTGGCTGCCTGACGTCCTTCCTGGTTCCTGATCCCTGGCTTGTTCCTGACTCTGCTGTTTTCCTTGTTCCTGATTCCGGTTCGTCTGACTATTCGCTTTGGCTCCTGACTCGACTCGTCTGACTACCAGCTTTGGTTTTGACTCCTGGCTTGTTATTTGACTTGTGGACTTTTTATTATTTTTTGCTATTAATAAAGGTGTGATTATTTTTACACTTCTCGTCTCAGTCTGATTCCTGGCACCCTGACACAAGGGTGCTTTAATGAATTGTGAGTATCCATTTAGCTGATTGTGAATATCACTCCTATCAAACTATCTGGTAGATCTACACATGAGGCGCCCCTTTTGTTCTTTTTGTCTTTATATAGTATTTCCGGTTCCATCTGGGAAGAGGAGGCAGCTTTTATCATTTGCTCCCTGGTTGAGAAACTCACTTAGGAAAAAATTCTCTATACTTATTTTGGGACTAATCACACTGTATGTATGTATGTATGTAGTTTTATATTTCTGCGGTCTACGTTACTAATTGTATTATTTCAGATTTACATTTAGTATATGCGCCCCCTCTAATTTAGGTTTCTATTATTAATATTTTTATACTTTCAACTTCCCCCATGCCATCAAGTCTGGGTATCTGTGTATCGAGGAGGCTTAAGGAGGCCCAGTGATTAATCATTTGTTTATCAATATGCCTGTGCTAATAACTACATCCTGAAGATTCAGTTAGCTCCAAACACGAATCCAGACCTGTGTCTGCTGTCCACAGGGGGTATTTCTAGGTAGGGAGCTTGTAGGCAATTAATTTGAGTATTTTGATTGGGGACATTTGTCTGCTTTGAACTCTGAGATGTCTTAACCAGTGAGGGGGTGGTGTCACCCAATTTCAGGCCATTTACAAATGTTGTATCATTACAGATGACAAAACATTTTTATACCAGAGGATATATATGAATTAACTATTAATCTGTATATTTTACAAAAGTCACTGACCTTTTACATGACACATAGCTAGTGTGAAAAGTAGGGAAGATAAAGGGCAGCCCTCTCTTGTGCCATTGGTTATGGGAAACGGTGGAGAATTAAATCCTAGGCCTCAGATTATGCAGAGGGTTTTAACGGCCAGTAGGGTTTGATCTGGAAATTTGAAGATTTCAAGAACCTTCCACAGGTATTCCCATCGAACCCAGTCAAATGCTTTCATAGCATCTAAAGAGATGACTGAGAAGGATCTGTTGAGTCTCTTAGATTCAAGCAAAATGTTAAGTAGTCATCTGGTGTTATCTGGGCCCTCCCTACCTGGCACAAATCCCACTTGATCTGGGTTAATAATGGTGGGAAGCAATTTGGAGATTCGTTTGTATTTTAGAATATATTTTGATATCCATGTTGATCAGTGAGATGGGTCTATAATTCATGCAAAAAGAAGGATCTTTGCCTGGTTTTGGGATGGTTACGATGGAGGCTTCAAGGAATTCTCTTTGGAATGTGCCTTCTTTGCAAGTGAGGCTAAATAATCTAAGTAGAAGGGATGATAGCTCATGCATGTATGTCTTGTAAAAAATCGCAGAGTAGCAATCCGGTCCTAGGGCCTTGAGGGATTTCAGTTTCTTAATGACCTGCTTAATTTCTTGTAAGGTAAGAGGGTTAGTAAGGGTTTCTCTCTGATCAGTGGTGAGAGTTGGTAGGGGAAAGGAGTGTATGAAGGATTGGATAACCTCTGGGGAGGCCGGGTCTATTGATTCATGTTTCTGAATATTGTAAAGGGCAGAGTAAAAATCACTGAATTATTGACCAATCTGGGAAGGGAGTCTGAATGTTTGGTCTCTATGCCTTATTAAATGTATGCGTGACGCACCTGTGCGTTGTCTTAATCTATTAGCCAGAAGGGTATCTGCCTTATTACTTTTCGAATAGAAAAGTTGTTTACGTTTGGTGAGATGGAATTGTGTTCTTTTAAGCTCTAACTGACAAATATGTTGTCTGAGTTTAGTTATTTGGTCTCTGAGGTCTTGAGAGCTGGAGGAGCGATTTTTTTTTCAAGGTCTCTTAGTTTGCAATGGGCTTGGGATAACGGGAGGCCAGCTAACTTTTGTAAGTGGGCTTGTTTTCTGATAATGTAACCCCTAATTGTGGCTTTGATTACTCCCTACAATGTATCATCTCGGACTGATGTGTTATCGTTTTCTTGAATCAGAAATTTCAGGTCTTTTCTTAATTCCTCCCTGAATGGGATGTCAGACAGGACATGATGTGGGATACGCCAGGCACGTTTAAACCTGAGAGTGTTCATGGACTGGAGGCCAATGGTGATTTGGTCATGATCAGACCATGGGCAAAGGGATATGTCTGCAGACTTAACTAAGTCCAGGGTGTCAGTGTGACAGAAGAGATAGTCTATTCTGGAATGCGTCCTGTGTGGGTGAGAGAAGTGGGTGTAGTCATTATCAAGAGAGGGATAAGAGCTAAAAATGTCGTAATAACCAAATTGCGTCATTAAAGTTTTAAATTTAAGGCTTTAGGGGTCTGAATTTGTAGTCTTCTTGTTAGGAGGATTGAATTTCCTTTCTAAGACGTTATCCCAGACCATGTTAAAGTCTCCAGCTAAAATCACCTTACCCTGTTTAACCTAATCTACTTTATGCAAGATTTTCTTTAAGTATTTGGGTTGGTGAACATTGGGGAGCTATATGGAAACTAGGGTATATGTAATGTGGTCTAGGTTGCATACTAGTATGACATATCTGGCTTGAGGGTCTCTGGATATATGTATTGGTTCATAGGCCAACCATTTATGTATCAAAATGGCTGCTCCTCTAGCGTTTTTGGAGAATGGAGCTGACTCTATTACCGGGTAATCTTTAGATAAGGGTTTAGACGGGCCATCTACTGAGAAATGTGTTTTCTGGAGGAATGCTACGTCTGCGCCATGGAACTTGAGGGACCTTAAGGAGACTACGTTTACCTGTGGAGTTCAATCCTGTGACATTGTATGTAACAAATTTAAGGGAATCCATGTGTGGATTTGTGATCTAGGCCTGGAGAAGGTTTAGTGCAGATCTTGCTAAGGGGGAAGGAAAGGACGAAGGGTGAGAGGGGGGAGGTTATGGAAAAGGTAAGGAAAGGTGGATAGGGTGTGAAGTTATTTGGTGGAAGTAGTCCACCTAGGTTGAACCTTGTCCTGGGCTCTGTATTTGGTGGGGGGGAGCTAGTGCAAAAAAAAAAAAAAACGTGAGGCTAATACAGCCAGTTCCACTCTAGTGCAAAGTTAATAGGTACAAACAGAACTAATCTATTCAAACTCTGTATATCAGAAAACATTTAAAATATCTACAGTCATTCTCTTAATTAGTATGTGTCTCCACTGCATGAGTGAGGTTTAGTTCAAGTCAGCAAGGCTTGAGGCCGCATGGAATCTTGAGGCTGATCGTGTTTTTGGTGTTTCACTCTTTGGTCTTTTACAGTCCATTCGGGTGCAGAGGCTCTCAGTTTAGGGTGTAAGGTGGTCAGAGAGGATGTGGGGTCCTTTTGTAGGCCCCAATTAGCAAGGAGGGCATTACCTTGAGGGAGAGAGGTTACCACATGTGTCTGGTTGTCCATTATAATAAGCTTTGTGGGATATCCCCATCTATAATTAATGTTGGCCTGTCTCAGGGTACTGGTGACAGGCATGTAGACTCTTCGCTGCTGCAAGGTGTGTGAGGAGAGATCAGGTAAGATCTGAATATCCTTGAAGGCCTTGGGTAGGGAAGGTTTCTTATAGGCTGCCTGCATTAATCAGTCTTTAAAGGTGAAATTGTGAAAGCACACCACAACATCTCTCGGCTTGTCCAATGATAGTGTCCTAGGGTGCAGAGCTCTGTGAGTTTGTTCCATTGCATGTGAGGTGCCCTCAAGTGGACCTATTAATACTGTAAAGAGAGATATTAGATACTCTTTTAGGTCTGCTGCTGTGACACTCTCAGGGATCCCTCTGAAACGTACGTTGTTTCTTCTTGCTCGATCCTCAACATCTGCAAGTTTAAACTCCAAATAAGTTATCTGCTAAGCAAGGCTCTCTGTATATGAGAGTAAGTTGGAATGGTCGGTAGCAAGATCATCATGTCCCCTTTCTAGGGTGTCCACCCTTTCTCCAATCTCAGATATGTCCTTTCTTAGTTCCGCGGAGCTGCGTTGGATCTTTGACGTTATAGATTTTGTTTGTGCAGCTAGTGGATTCAGTGATGTAGTGCTGCAGGTGAGTGGGTGAGTGTGTGCTGGACTGGGAGCCTTCACCCAGGGACACTGGCTCACTTAGATCCCTTCCAGTTGTGTCGTTGTGTTCTTTGAGCTGCTGGGAGAAGTTGTCAAAGACAGTTTTTTTGACAGTTGATGGAGTTTAAGGGTGCCTTCTCGATGAATGCGGCATAATGGAATAGAGTAGAGCCGAACTTGATATAGAACAATAAGGTCTAGTAGGCTATGTAGGCCTGAGTAAATGATAGAGACACTGACTATTTAGTTAATCAATAACAATATATACTACCTAGTCAGAGTAGAGAGTGGGGCTGACTATAGCCCTCCTGATCTGATTACATCACCACCATGAGGGGAGGGAAGTGTTAAGTTCCAGGGGGTTGTTTAGTACTTCTATAAACCTGTTGGTCTCCCTTAGGGAGTCAAAAGGTAGTTGCTCGGACAAAATGCCGACGGACAAAATGCCAACGGACATTTGTCCGTCAGACATATGTCCGAGAGACTGTGTTCCGACGTCGGCCGAGGGCAGATACGCTCTAGAGTGCTCTGTTCTAATCAGAGCCTCGGGCGCCGCAACAGCCTCTGGGAACCTAGCTATGGTTCCCATCTCCCAGCGATGGGCTTTTAACTTTCTGTCTGTCTATCTATCTATCTATCTCTATCTATTAGTCTGTTTATTTTTCGATCTTTATATATCTGTCTATCTTTCGATCTGTATCTATCTATCCATCTTGTGGCCAGACTGTTATCCCATTTGTCTGTCAGAATATTATCCGTCACACAAATGTCAGTCGGACAAATGTCCATGGGATAACAGTCTGGCCACGCAAAAGGTATACTATAGTGAGAATAGTTAGGGACGGATACATTTATGAGGGGTTCTGTTACAATGAGTAACTAAGGAAGAGGGGGAGAGGCCTCTATAATGTGGGGGCGCTAGGGTGACCTTACTATTACTTGTTATCGGCCTTGAAGATGACCCCTAGTGGGAAGGGGTAATCACGCCAGGAGTGTAAGCTGTAAAGTTACCTTAATTGCACTTTAACCACCAATTTCAAGATTTTTGACAAATAAAAGCTTTTGGTGGAAACAGATATGCATACAGCAAACACAATCAGGTATAATACAAAAAAACAGATATTGCATAGAATCTGCTCCCTCTCCTCAGGGATATGGGATACATCCTCCTAGAGGGGGAAAGGGGATGTCGAGGTGACCCACTCAGACAAGCTGAGCAGGAAAGGGGGAGGAGAGGGAGCAAATCCCATACAAATTACACAGATAATAAACACAGAAGTTTTCCTCAGTGTAGATTTAACCTTTAAACTATAGGTATATATGCAATAATATGTGAAAAAATACCAACTGTAGGGGTGTGATTTAGTTCTGGTAGGGCAGTGGGTACTGGTTACTGGCCTAAAGGGGGTATGTAGTCCCCTAGTTTTAATATTGTGTTGCAGAGGGATTAGGCCAAGTTCCCCAGAGATGCAGTTAGCCTGAGTGATATTTGAGGAGATGTGGGGATAGTAGGCTGAGATCTCACTAATGGTACACTGGAGGTTTGGGGAGAAAAACGGCTTGGATGGACCCTCAACACAGATCTGCAGTAGATCTTGAATGGAGATCTCGTGTGGCCTCAGCAGAGCCCACAGCTAAGTGGGTTGGCAAGGGAGGGGAAGGTAAATGGGTTAGATTATGGGAGCAATGGGGATAGAGGTTAAAGGGACGATATGGAGGTAAGTGACTCTGATGGCAGGGGCCTGAGACAGGTTGTGATGATCAGGAGGCGGTAATGAGTTAGCCCCAGAAGGTACTAAAGGGATGTAACCAGGTGTTAATCTCACTATCCTATTTCTGAAATTGCTAAGGTACAACATATAATAAAGGTTCACTGATGTACAGGATTACAAGCATTATACAAATATGTGTTCACTCTCTCTCCCAGGGGAAGGGGTATGCATCCTCTTAGAGGGTGAAAAAGATTGAGGAAGGTGACCTGCCCAGACAAGCTGGACAGGAAAGGAAGAGGTGAGAGAGTGGTACAGTAAATTTACCAACAGATTGAAAGTGCTAAATTGTAGTTTGATTGGCATGAACTCCCTTCAGGTTGGAGAGGTGGGGCAAGACTTGTTTCCAGAATTACACTGAAGAATAGTGCTTCAGCGTCAATGGGGGTATCAGATAAAGGGTAAAGTTCCAGTGAGTGGCTGCTGACTGTATCAGTTAATTAGGTGCAAAGGTCCAGGGATACTGTGACCTTCCAAAGAGAGTGAGCAGTTTTGAGGTTGATGTTAATTACAAGACACTGGTAACAGGGTAGGGAGTTGGAGGGGTCTCACCGAGTAGTTGGAGCTGGATGAAATGAGTCACAGCAAATCAATATGGCGACCGTTCGTGCCTCAGGGCCTCAATGTTCCACGTGGATCTCCCTTTGAGGTGCGCGAGACAGCATTTAATTGGTTCTATATGTTTTCCTGAGCTGGTCCACAATTGATCCTCGGATGCGATGTAGCCTCGCGGCACGTACTCACGCCCATGTGGGCCTCCTTTTGCACAGAACGATCATCCAGCTGCTAGGCCTCAGATAGTCTGACCCGGTAGTGCTGGTACGCTGCTACAATTCTTTGGTAGTCTCAGGGCGCTTAGGGATGTCCTCAGGAAACCGCTCCTGGGAATGAAGACTGCGGCAGGGGCCTTCGAGTCTGGCAGTACGGCAACCAGGGCGGCAGAGAACGGCAAGGCTTCTCTCTTGTCCCACAGCTCTGGGTATCACCTCTTTAGCTTACCTTTAAAATTAAATTAAACTATATTAAATTAATAATTAACCTACCCTAACTATTATACTAAAATTACATTAAACTATATTAAATTACTAATTAATCTACACTAACTATTATAATAAAATTACATTAAACTATGTTAAAATAAAAATTAATCTACCCTAACTTTTAAACTAAAATTACATTAAACTACAAATTAAAATAACTATATTTTATATTTAAACACCTAACCCTATTTAAATAATTTAAATCTCCACTAAAAAATGACTAAGTTACAAAAAACTTACAACTATGTTACCAAAAATAACAAACACTAAGTTACACAAAAAAATAAACACTAAGTTACAAAAAATAAAAAATAAATTATCAAAGATTTAAACTAATTACACCTACTCTAAGGGCTGAAAATAAAAAAGCCCCCCCCCCCCCAAATAAAAAATCCCTAACCTACAATAAACTACAAATAGCCATTAAAAGGGCCTTTTGCGGGGCATTGCCCCAAATAAATCATCTTTTACCTGTAAAAAAAAAATACAAATACCCCCCCAACAGTAAAGCCCACCACCCACACAACCAACCCCCCAAATAAAAAGCTAACTAAAAAAACCTAAGCTCAAAAGGACATTTAGCTCTTTTGCAACCCAAAACCCTAATCTAAAAAAAAAGAAAAAAATCCTATTGGCTGTTGCACTCAGCCAATAGGATTGAGCTCGCATTCTATTGGCTGATTGGAATAGCCAATAGAATGTGAGCTCAATCCTATTGGCTGATTGGATCAGCCAATAGGATTGAAGTTCAATCCTATTGACTGATTGCAACAGCCAATAGGATTTTTTCAACCTTAATGCCGATTGGCTGATAGAATTCTATCATCCAATAAGAATCTAAGGGATGCCATCTTGGATGACGTCATTTAAAGGACCCGCTCCGCGCCGGATGGATGAAGATAGAAGATGCCGTCTGGGTGAAGACTTCTGCGGGCTTGGATGAAGACTTCGGCCGGCTTCTTGGAGGACTTCTTGCCGCTTGGATGAAGACTTCTCCCGGCTCCTTGGAAGATGGATGTCGGATCTTCAAAACTGTAAGTCGATCTTCAGGGGTTAATGTTAGGATTTTTTAAGGGTTTATTGGGTGGGTTTTATTTTTATATTAGGATTTTGGGCTGCAAAAGAGCTAAATGCCCTTTTAAGGGGCAATGCCCATCCAAATGCCCTTTTCAGGGCAATGGGGAGCTTAAGTTTTTTTAGTTAGCTTTTTATTTGGGGGGTTGGTTGTGTGGATGGTGGGTTTTACTGTTGGGGGGGTATTTGTATTTTTTTTTACAGGTAAAAGAGCTGATTTCTTTGGGGCAATGCCCAGCAAAAGGCCCTTTTAAGGGCTATTTGTAGTTTATTGTAGGTTAGGGTTTTTTTTTATTTTTGGGGGGATTTTTTATTTTCATAGGGCCCTTAGATTAGGTGTAATTAGTTTAAATCTTTGATAATTTCTTTTTTATTTTTTGTAACTTAGTGTTTATTTTTTTGTGTAACTTAGTGTTTGTTATTTTTGGTAACTTAGTTGTAAGTTTTTTGTAACTTAGTAATTTTTTAGTGTAGATTTAAATTATTTAAATAGGGTTAGGTGCTTAAATATAGAATATAGTTATTTTAATTTGTAGTTTAATGTAATTTTAGTTTAAAAGTTAGGGTAGATTAATTTTTATTTTAACATAGTTTAATGTAATTTTAGTATAATAGTTAGGGTAGATTAATTAGTAATTTAATATAGTTTCATTTCATTTTAAAGGTAAGTTTAAATTTATAATAAGATAGGGATGAGTTAATATTTAATATTAAGTTAGCGGGTTGTTAGGTTTAGGGGTTAATAGGTTAATTTAGTTTATGGCGATGTGGGGGGCTGGCGGTTTAGGGGTTAATAACTTTATTTAGTTGCGGTGGGCTCCGGGAGCGGAGGGATAGCGGTTTATAACATAATGTAGGTGGCGGCGGTGTAGGGGGCGGCAGATTAGGGGTTAATAAGTATAATGTAGGTGGCGGTGGGCTCCGGGAGCGGAGGAATAGGGGTTAATACGTTTATTAGAGTGGAGATGGGCTCCGGGAGCGGCGGTTTAGGGGTTAATAACGTTATTTAGTTGCAGTGCGCTCTGGGAGCGGCGGTATAGGGGTTAAACAGTTTAGTATAGTGGCGGCGTTTAGTGACAGGGTATAAATAAAGCTGGGAAAAAGCCGAAGAGCAGCGAGATCGATGTCTGTTAGTTAACAACAGTCCGCTGCTCATCGCCCTGTACTTGGTGCGCAGCTTTTTGACAGCTTTTTTGTTAAATATGGAGAGCGTATTCAGGTCCGCGGCAGCGATGTTAGGCGATGTTAATCGAGCGTATTGGTGCCGGCGAATGCAGCACAGTTGACGGGTTGATAAATAGGCCACATAGTCTGATCATAAAAACAAATCATAAAAATGGTGTTGCAACATAAAAAGAGATTATTACTCTTGATTACAGCTGTAAAAAATAAATAAAATAAAAAAATACTAAAAATTCCTAGGCAGTTGTTAGGATACCTTGCCTTAAACTACAGTGACAAGAAGTGGTAATTTTTACCTTTTTCTTCAGCCCAGTGGAGGTTTAAAATATAAGATTGGTGGTGATTTTTACACCCCTTTCCCCCATCTAGAACCTCAACTGACCAATGTCTACAATTCCAGCGACCTATGAGCAATCTTGTTTCTATCCCTGCTGTCAGGAACATTTTCTATGAGGACTGAGAAGCAGTGGTGAGCTAGGCTATGTGAGGATGAATGACTAAATATTTAAAGGGACATGATTGAGAGACAGATTTTAATCAACTTTCCAATTTACTTCTATTATCTAATTTGTTTTGTTCTTTCAATATTCTTTGTTGAAAAGGATACCTAGATAGACTCAGAGTCAGGAGCTGCTGATTGGTTGCTGCACATATATGCCTCTAACTAGGTATGCTCTTCAAAGTGTACCAAGAGAACAAAGTACATTTAGGAAGTTAGTTAATATTACATGCTGTATATGAATAATGAAAGTTCACTTTTGACTTTCATATCCCTTTACAAGACATGTGCACATTAATGATGAGCATATCTAGATATGTTCTTCAACAAAGGATACCAAGCAAACAAATTGCATTTAATAAAAAAAAAAATTGGATATCCTATTGAGGCAAAACAATTCAGCTTTATTTTTCTCTTCTCTTTTATAGGTGATTATAAAAACCTCATAGCACCCAAAGTGAATAGGTCACTTTAAATCAAGTACAGAATTTCAAGAGCCCAAAAATTAGGATTGTGACGGATACCCCGGCTACCCCGACTGGGTAGCTCCGCCAAAGGGGTCCTGCTTCCTCCCTGCCACCTGCAGCTATGTAACTGGCAAGTTACCACAGCTTGTAGCCACCCCTGATACCCGACAGCACCAGTATCCAAGGTCCCACCCTGTGGCAGACTCCGGCTACCCAGACTAGGTAGCTCTGCCAGAGGGTCCTTCCTCTGCCTGGAACAGGCTGCTATGTAGCCCAGGAAAGTGATTTTAGCTGGAGCCCATCCAAATAACTAGACATACTAGCATTCAGGTGAAACAGGAACTGATTTTATTAAAAAACATACACTCCTTTTATGACAATGCTCATCTTGATAAGACACTGGACAATCCCACAATTTTCCCTCAATTCCCGCTCCTCCAGACAGACCGGCGCCTCCATAGCAGCCATAGTCCCACAGAATCCCAGGACCCAGGGGTGACGGTTTCGGGGGGATCCCGGGGGAGCAGCGGCACTTCCAGGGTGTCATTTGAAAGCTCTCCAAAAAGCGGCATGATTCGTTTCTGGGGACCGACTGTCTCCTCTCCCAGGAAGGGGTTCTGCTTACGGGGAGGGAGGACGACTACCTCTGCTCCCAGGGGATGGCTTTGCCGCTGGGGAGAGAGACCAATTGTCTTCTCTCCCTGCTCCTGACTCTGCTGCTGGGGAGAGAGACCGACTGTCTGGGTTTCGGGGTGATTCCGGGTGAGCAGCATTTCCAGGGTGTCATTTGAGAGCTCTCGGTCCCCAGATGACACAGTCCAAACAGCGGCGTGATTCGTTACTGGGGACCGAAGTTACAGCCCGCTAAAGATTGGGGGGTAGGGGTGTCTGAAACCCCCAGTTCCCAAAGTAACACCCTCTGGCAATTCCACCACCTCTTGTCCTCCCTAGGAGCTACCAATCCCCAAAAGAGCGGAACTTTGGGGAAAAGGGCCTCTGGAGCAACCAGGGTTAAATGTAACGGGTGTCCTGCTGTTCTGTAGCCGACCGGGAGTTCGAGGAGCCCGGCCAGCCTAAGAGGGGTTAGGCGGGTGTCCGTTGTGAGGCGGCTGACCGGGAGTTCCAGGAGCCCGGCCAGCCTCGGAGGGCTTTTCCTGTCAGAGGCAAGCTCTTCTCTGGCAAAGTACTGGTGACAAAAACAAGCAACCAAAAACTTACAGAGATTGCGGTTGCTCTGAGGAGCCCAAAACCGCTGAGAAACAACAGGGGTGAGGTAATAAGGGGGTGGGGGTTAGCCTTGGGGGTCTGGTATCCGTGACAAGGATTTTAAGCAACATATTCAATATTCAGTACTGTGCAGAGTATACACTATAGAGGAATATAAGTAAATATTGTGGGCGTGTGTTTAACCCTTTCCTGACAGGATTATTTTATTATTATCAGGTATTTGTAGAGTGCCAACAGGTTCCGCAGCGCTATGAACATGGGTGGTATATAGAAAACGATTACAGGGATCAAATGGGTAGAGGGTCCTGCCGAGAGTTGCACTGTTGTAGTCAACTCTCATGAAGGTGAACTAAAAATAGCTGGGCTCATAGGTTTACATGCTATGGGGTTTAGGGGATAGCAGTGGAAATAGGAAGGTTAGTGTAGGTTGTAAGCGTCCCTGAATAGTAGAGTCTTCAGGGAGCACTTGAAGCTTTTAAAACTAGGGGAGATTCTTGTGGAGTGAGGCAGAGAGTTCCATAAAATGGGAGCCAGTCTTGAGAAATCTTGTAGACGGGAATGTGAGGAGGTAACAAGAGAGGAGGAGAATAGGAGATCATGAGCGGAGCGAAGGGGACAGAAGGAAGAGTATCTGGAGACAAGGTCTGAGGTGTAAGGGGGAGCAATGCAATTGAGGGCTTTGTGTGTCAGAGTGAGAATTTGGTGTTTAATCCTGGAGGCAAGAGGAAGCCAGTGAAGGGATTGGCAGAGAGGTGTGGCAGATGAAGAGCGACGTGCAAGGAAAATGAGCCTGGCAGAGGCATTCATTATGGATTGTAAAGGAGCTAGGTGACAGCTAGGGAGACCAGAGAGGATAGAGTTGCAGTAGTCGAGGCGGGAAAGGATGAGAGAGTGGATTAAAATCTTTGTTGAGTCTTGTGTAAGGAAATGTCTAATTTTAGCGATGTTTTTAAGGTGGAAGTGACAGGCTTTAACTAAGGACTGAATGTGAGTAGTGAAAGATCTGAGTCAAGTGTGACCCCAAGATATCGGGCATGTGAGGTTGGGGTAATGATGGAGTTGTCAACAGTTATAGAGACATGGGGGGTGGAGATTTTGGAAGAAGGGGGGAAAATAAGGAGCTCAGTTTTGAAGAGATTTAGCTTGAGGTATTGAGAGGACATCCAAGATGAGATATGAGAGAGACAGTTATTTACACCGGTTAGGAAGGAAGGAGATAATTCTGGCAGAGAGGTAGATTTGGGTATCGTCGGCATACAAATGATAATGAAACCCGTGGGACTTTATTAAGGAACCTAGAGAGGATGTGTAGATTGAGAAGAGAAGGGGACCGAGGACAGAGCCTGGCAGAGGATACCCCAGAGAAGGCTACACTAAAGTTATGGTTAGACAGATAGGAAGAGAACCAAGAGAGAGCTGTGTCACAGATGCCGAAGGATTGGAAGGTATGGAGCAAAAGAGGGGGGTCGACAGTATCAAAGGCTGCAGACAGATCAAGGAGGATAAGTAGAGAGAAGTAGCCTTTTGATTTCGCTGTAAGTAGGTCATTGGTAACCTTAACAATTGCTGTTTCTGTTGAGTGAAGGGGTGAAATCCAGATTGCAGTGGGTCAAGGATGGAGTTTAATGTAAGGAAATGGGTCAGACGTGCATATACTAGCTTTTCAAGAAGGTTTGAAATAAGAGGTAGTAGGGAAATAGGGCAGTAGTTGGATGGGGAGGTTGGATCAAGAGGTTTTTTGAGGATAGGTGTGACTAATGCATGTTTAAGAGATGTGGGAACTATACCATTGCTGAGGGAGAGATTAAAGATGTGTGTGAGTATAGGGGTAAGGGTAGAAGAGAGGGAGGGGAGTAGTTGTGAGGGGATGGGGTCGAGGGGACAGGTAGTGAGGTGAGAGGATAGTATAAGGGCAGAAACTTCATCCTCTGTAACAGGGGCAAAAGAGCTAAATTTATGGCTATGTGGGTTTTGGATGATTGTGAGCTTTTGAGGGGGTGGGAGACCGGTAATATGTTGAGAGCTGATTTCAGTTGTAATGGAGTTGATTTTGTTGTTGAAGTAGCTGGCAAAATCTTGGGCTGAAAGAAAAGTTGTGGTGGGAGGTGGGGGTGGGCGGAGAAGAGTATTGAATGTGGAGAACAGACGTTTTGGGTTTGAAAAAAGAGTAGAGATAAGAGTAGAGAAGTAATGTTGCTTATATAGATTAAGGGCAGAATAGTAAGAGTTCAAGATGAACTTATAATGAAGAAAGTCAGCAGAACTCAGAGATTTCCTCCAGTGTCGCTCAGCAGTATGGGAACATCTGCGTAGGTACCGTGTCAGAGGAGTATGCCAGGGCTGAGGATGAGTGTATGTTTTCCGAGCTATGGTAGGTGGGGACAGGTTATCAAGGACCGATGTAAGAGTGGAGTTATAGTGGCAGATGGATTTATCAGGACAGGAAAAGAAGGGGATGGAAAAGAGAAGAGGTTCGAGAGAGCTAGCGAGCTGTTGCTGATCCAATTACTTGTTTCTTCTGTGAAGTTTAGTGTGAGGGGTAGAAGGAGGGAGAGTTGTAGGGAGGGAGATGATGGTACAAGTGAGGAGGTGGTGGTCAGAAAGAGGAAAAGGTGAGTTTGTGAAGTTTGAGATAGTGCATCGATAACTGAAAATCAGATCAAGTGAGTGACCATCTTTGTGAGTGGGAGAGTCAGTCCATTGTGACAGGCCAAAAGAGGAAGTGAGTTGCAGAAGTTGTTTTGCAGAGGAGGCAGTGGGATTATCAACAGGGAGGTTGAAGTCACTGAGAATAAGGGCAGGGGTATCTGAGGAAAGGAAGTAAGGTAGCCAGGCGGCAAAGTGATCTAGAAATAGAGTTGCGGAGCCAGGGGGGGGTATATGACTGCAACACGTATAGAGAGGGGAGAGAATAAGCAAATCATGTGTGTTTCGAATGAAGAAAATGTGAGGGAAGAGAAGGGATGTATTTGTTGAAAGGTGCAATGAGAGGAAAGTAAAATACCAACACCACCTCCTTGTCTATTGTCAGACCTAGGAGTGTGGCTGAAGTGGAGACCCCCATGTGACAGTGCAGCAGAGGAAGCAGTGTCTGAAGGAGAGAGCCAGATTTCTGTGAGAGCCAGAAGATTGAGAGAGTGGGAGATAAAGAGGTCATGGATAGAAGTGAGTTTGTTGCAAACAGAACGAGAGTTCCAAAGTGCGCAAGTGAAGGGGGTGGTGGCTTTAGATGCAAATGGAATAAGATTAAGGTTACCAGAGTTTTGTTTTTTAAGTCTATTGAAGGGCACACATGGGTGTGCAGGGCAAGGAAGTTGGGGGGGGGGGACCAGGATTAGGGGAGATGTCGCCAGCAGCTAGTATGAGCAAGAGAGAGAGTGACATGAGATGAGATGCGGATTTGCAGTAGTGAGACTGTTTTTTTGATGAGTTGCAAGGGGGAGAGAGAGTCTTTAGGAATGTGTGAAGTTCATGAATACAAAAGTACGGTGAGGTTAAGAGAGATGGGCTAATGAGCAGTGCAGGTGGTGAGGGGTAAGGAGTAATTGAGTAAAGTAGTTGGGTAAACAGACAAAAAGTGGCAAAAAGGAATATGAAGATATTTAGCATTTTTACAAAATAGTCAGACAGCTGTTATAGTTTATATTATAACTCCAAAAGCCATATGGGCCACTCTTTCAGATTTGGCTACTCTTGATAACAATTTAGTAAAGTCATTACAGTAATAAAATCTTAATTTTTGGTGCACTCTTCTTACATGAATTAAAAATATGGTAATAATATCTTCTGAATCTGCTGGACATGCTGAAAAAAATCAATATATTATTTGAGAGGGTTACTCACTGAAATATGACAAAATATGACTTATAATAGTGTTTAAATGTAAGCAGCAAAAAAAGCTTAAAAAACACAGGGGTCTGAAAAAGGCATGCACCCCTTAAACCCTGTTAACAAATACGTTAAAAAAAAGCAACCGTCAAACAAACATGAAACATTGTAAATGTTATTAGTAATTCAAAGATTCTTCTCTAAGTTACATTAATGAGTAACGACTTTCAAGGCTATCACAAGGGGGTAGTTGATAATGTATAATGTTCAGTTTATGGTTCTATACACTTGGTAATGCACTTGATGAATACATTTCATTTTATAAATGGTCGTTATTAATTCATAGTAAAAAAAAAAATGTTTCCCCACTTTTGGATCTGGGCTTTTGCAGGGTACATATCAGGCATATTAGTCCAGAATATTATTGCTATTTTCCTATAATATTTAGTTCTAAAAGTATATAACTATTTAAATTTAAAGGACATTAAATTAAAAAAGAAATAGCCCCATCATATAAATGTTATTTGTTTTTTGTCCTTTTAGTTATGTTTAAATGTGCCTGACCTAGCTGCATACTACACAGTGATTGCTTAGATTCGTATGTAAACTCATTCACAAATAGTCCTTAATTGGCCCCAACCAAATTATAAACTCATTCTGGCCTGTGCATTGTGCTAACAAGCCGACAGTTATAAGTAATATCTTGATACAAAGGTAATTTTGTTACACAAGAAAGCCTTGAAACATTTTAGTTTCTCCTGGTTATTTATAGTAAATCTAAATTCCCTGACAAAAACCATTAAACAAAAGAATGTTCCTGGAAACAGTTTTAAAAGATACGCACATCATCAAAAGGACACCTCTGAAACTTGTATATACACACAATGTGTGATTGTTATTTTCCCTATGATACCTGTATCTCTCCTGAAGTGTTCTGTTACTAACAATCCGTTTTTCATCCAGTATCTGAAAAACCTTGAAAGTTGTTTTGTTTCCATATTTATATAAACCATAGTTTATTGAACAAGTTACTGAAGAAAATCTTGGACGAAAGTTTTTGATGTGGCTATAAGTTTACATTTGCAAAGCAATAGTGAGGAAACTTTAACTTAGACTAACCATATTAAAGGGACATTGGACTTATTCGCCCATAGTTATCAAGGTCTGGCGGACCTGATCCGACACTGCGGATCAGGTCCGCCAGACCTCGCTGAATACGGCGAGCAATACGCTCGCCGTATTCATCATTGCACCAGCAGCTCACAAGAGTTGCTGGTGCAACGCCGCCCCCTGCAGACTCGCGGCCAATAGGCCGCCAGCAGGGGGTGTCAATCAACCCGACTCGTACTTTGTGACCGCTGCTTCATAACTGCTGTTTCTGGCGAGTCTGAAGACTCGCCAGAAACAGGGGCCATCAAGCTCCTTACGGAGCTTGATAACTAGAGGCCATAGCATGTATCAGCAACTAAAAGAACAGTTAAAAACCTCCAGATTTTAATATAAATGACTAGATTACACAATGAGTGCAAAAATATGAATATTTCACATTCCAATGTTCTTCACATACAATAATATGTTCTAAGTATTCATAAATACATATTTCTACATATATCTGATGGTATTTTGGTACAATATACAGTGAGTGCAGAATTATTAGGCAAATGAGTATTTTGACCACATCATCCTCTTTATGCATGTTGTCTTACTCCAAGCTGTATAGGCTCGAAAGCCTACTACCAATTA
This sequence comes from Bombina bombina, assembly GCF_027579735.1. Classification (NCBI taxonomy): domain Eukaryota; kingdom Metazoa; phylum Chordata; class Amphibia; order Anura; family Bombinatoridae; genus Bombina; species Bombina bombina. Next base: position 1,177,413,304 of record NC_069501.1, on the reverse strand, counting down.
AGCATATTAGGTGATGTGCATCTCTGTAATGAGAAGGGGTGTGGTCTAATGACATCAACACCCTATATCAGGTGTGCATAATTATTAGGCAACTTCCTTTCCTTTGGCGAAATGGGTCAAAAGAAGGACTTGACAGGCTCAGAAAAGTCAAAAATAGTGAGATACCTTGCAGAGGGATGCAGCACTCTTAAAATTGCAAAGCTTCTGAAGCGTGATCATCGAACAATCAAGCGTTTCATTCAAAATAGTCAACAGGGTCGCAAGAAGCGTGTGGAAAAACCAAGGCGCAAAATAACTGCCCATGAACTGAGAAAAGTCAAGCGTGCAGCTGCCAAGATGCCACTTGCCACCAGTTTGGCCATATTTCAGAGCTGCAACATCACTGGAGTGCCCAAAAGCACAAGGTGTGCAATACTCAGAGACATGGCCAAGGTAAGAAAGGCTGAAAGACGACCACCACTGAACAAGACACACAAGCTGAAACGTCAAGACTGGGCCAAGAAATATCTCAAGACTGATTTTTCTAAGGTTTTATGGACTGATGAAATGAGAGTGAGTCTTGATGGGCCAGATGGATGGGCCCGTGGCTGGATTGGTAAAGGGCAGAGAGCTCCAGTCCGACTCAGATGCCAGCAAGGTGGAGGTGGAGTACTGGTTTGGGCTGGTATCATCAAAGATGAGCTTGTGGGGCCTTTTCGGGTTGAGGATGGAGTCAAGCTCAACTCCCAGTCCTACTGCCAGTTTCTGGAAGACACCTTCTTCAAGCAGTGGTACAGGAAGAAGTCTGCATCCTTCAAGAAAAACATGATTTTCATGCAGGACAATGCTCCATCACACGCGTCCAAGTACTCCACAGGGTGGCTGGCAAGAAAGGGTATAAAAGAAGAAAATCTAATGACATGGCCTCCTTGTTCACCTGATCTGAACCCCATTGAGAACCTGTGGTCCATCATCAAATGTGAGATTTACAAGGAGGGATAACAGTACACCTCTCTGAACAGTGTCTGGGAGACTGTGGTTGCTGCTGCACGCAATGTTGATGGTGAACAGATCAAAACACTGACAGAATCCATGGATGGCAGGCTTTTGAGTGTCCTTGCAAAGAAAGGTGGCTATATTGGTCACTGATTTGTTTTTGTTTTGTTTTTGAATGTCAGAAATGTATATTTGTGAATGTTGAGATGTTATATTAGTTTCACTGGTAAAAATAAATAATTGAAATGGGTATATATTTGTTTTTTGTTAAGTTGCCTAATAATTATGCACAGTAATAGTCACCTGCACACACAGATATCCCCCTAAAATAGCTATAACTAAAAACAAACTAAAAACTACTTCCAAAACTATTCAGCTTTGATATTAATGAGTTTTTTGGGTTCATTGAGAACATGGTTGTTGTTCAATAATAAAATGAATCCTCAAAAATACAACTTGCCTAATAATTCTGCACTCCCTGTATATCTATACCTATTAATATACATGATTATATATAGGTATAGATATATACAGATATATATAGAAATATCTATTTATAAATACATAGAACATAATCTGCTATGTGCAGAACATTGGAATGTGAAATATTTACATTAAATACATAAACGCTTTTTTAAATATGAACATTGCATAAATATGCTTTTTCATGTTTTCATCTAGTTAACTGCAAAGGACTGCAATGCACTTATATAAATGCCTATATATATACATATGTGTTTATATGTGTATATATGTCTGTAAATACATATATACACATATAAATACATTAATACATATGTGTACACACACACACACATATATATATATATATATATATATAAATAAATATATATATACACACAATTACACATACATATTTAGACATGTATATGTATGTATCTCTGTTCAAGCCTTTTGCCTGCCTTTTGTTTTCTTACACCTGAGATCTCATATCTTGAGCCCATATAACATTTGTGTGCAATATTTTTGTTTAATAATTTGTATGAGACAGTGTTATTATGAGTGTAACTATACTTTGTAATGTATTTTTTATGTGTTTGGTGCAACTTTTATGTTTTGCAAACCATTGCGGTGATAATTCTAGCGCAAATCTCTATTGCACTCAAGTGATCGTGTTTACTTCCAACTTGTAATACCATCGGTAAGCCAGACGAGCGCAAACCCCCACGATAAGCCCACAAATGTTTGTGCTCCACTTGTAATCTGGCCAATGTCGGATATTACATGAGCACTAAGCCGAGGGTGCACAAGTTGTGGAATTCTTCACGTGGTTCTGTGCTATTACTAATAATAATAATGGAACAACAAAAAATGAAGACTTTGAGGATCGGTTTCAACTAAGTGGTTTATTCAGGCATGGGTGATAGAACTCTCAGTGGTATACAAGGTGAGGTGTTATTGATCTGACGCGTTGCGTCTTAATAAGGTCAGGTCTTAATAAGAGCTATATTTTGCATCTGTATTTTAGATTGCTCTTGAGCAAAACACCTAACTCACCACTTGTAGTACGAGACTAATAAGTGCACTAATAGTGGCCCCTGCACTATCCATTTAACGTATATCTAACAAAACCATACCAGATTGTTCGTTATTCTTAGTGCGTGGTTGCACAAAACGATAACGCACCCAGAGCTATTGATTGAAATACGCTTTAAATCTAGCCCTAATTGTTGAATTATGCAGTAAAACAACTTTGCAATATATTATTTTATATATTGCATGTAAACCACACACACACACATACACATATATATATATATATATATATATATATATATATATATATATATATATATATATATATATATATATATATATATATATATACACACACACACACACACAGAGAATCACACTCATAGGAACGAACAACTGGATCAATACTATTGTTAGCCTGTTCTATAGTGATTTAACACCTGGGTGCAGCTTCTTTTAGCCCAGTAATGCTTATATATATATATATATATATATATATATATATATATATTTTGCATACAAAGAGAGAAGCGCTCTACCAGGAACGAACAACAGCTCAGTGGCTTGTTCTATGGCGATTTACCACCCGGAAGCAGCCTCTTTTAGACCAGTGTGCTTTTCACAGAAGAAAACTTTCCTGAAGTATATCAGTCTGATCCTGCCAAGTAAGGTCAGTCCAGCCCCGAAATACCAGGCAATTCTCCTCTGAACAAGGAACATGACAACCCCAGACGATCGTTTCGGCCTCCTATGGGCCTCGTCAGTGAGGTGCAGCCACATTCCTCTAAGCACACTGGGCAAGGAGTCCACGTCTGGTTTCCCCCATCACCCATAGGGAGACTTCCCCAGGGTCATAATAATTTGCATACAAAGAGAGAAGCGCTCTACCAGGAACGAACAACAGCTCAGTGGCTTGTTCTATGGCGATTTACCACCCGGAAGCAGCCTCTTTTAGACCAGTGTGCTTTTCACAGAAGAAAACTTTCCTGAAGTATATCAGTCTGATCCTGCCAAGTAAGGTCAGTCCAGCCCCGAAATACCAGGCAATTCTCCTCTGAACAAGGAACATGACAACCCCAGACGATCGTTTCGGCCTCCTATGGGCCTCGTCAGTGAGGTGCAGCCACATTCCTCTAAGCACACTGGGCAAGGAGTCCACGTCTGGTTTCCCCCATCACCCATAGGGAGACTTCCCCAGGGTCATAATAATTTGCATACAAAGAGAGAAGCGCTCTACCAGGAACGAACAACAGCTCAGTGGCTTGTTCTATGGCAATTTACCACCCGGAAGCAGCCTCTTTTAGACCAGTGTGCTTTTCACAGAAGAAAACTTTCCTGAAGTATATCAGTCTGATCCTGCCAAGTAAGGTCAGTCCAGCCCCGAAATACCAGGCAATTCTCCTCTGAACAAGGAACATGACAACCCCAGACGATCGTTTCGGCCTCCTATGGGCCTCGTCAGTGAGGTGCAGCCACATTCCTCTAAGCACACTGGGCAAGGAGCCCACGTCTGGTTTCCCCCATCACCCATAGAGAGACTTCCCCAGGGTCATAATAATTTGCATACAAAGAGAGAAGCGCTCTACCATATATATATATAAGCAAATTGTGGTCACCAAGCACTCACGTTGTACATATGATGCCTAGGTGCAGTACATAAGGATAATATAAACAAAAGCAGAGACCGCACTCATAGGTCTTATTTTTCACCACCACTGTGGACTTTATTCAATCTGTAACGTTTCGGGGTTTCCCCCTTTGTCAAACATAACAAATAACATAGTGCAAGCCCTTTATATACATAAATAAAATCTCTTACCCCAGGTGCAAACCATCCAGCTCTGCCTGCGACGGGCTTCCGGCAGCGTCTACTCCGCGCAACTGCGCATGCGCGAGGCAGCACTACGGAACCCCCAGCAGGCCAACTGAAAAAAAAAAAAAAAAAAAGCAAAGTAAAAATTACCGTAGCTTGGCAACGGTAATGCTTAAACAAATACAATGGAACAGCGCTGTAAGAATAACATCTACATGATACGAAGACACCCCATTTATATTTCTAACACATCCTCATCAGTATTCTAAACATTAAGGTATCAAAATGACTGATAAATACATCAGAAACATTATCGTCATACACTGGCATTTTAGCCCGGTATCTGAGGAGGGGGTAGGGGGCTAAGTATTGACATCGATATGCTGGCAAATGTTAAATCTGTCTAGAGAGACTGTTAGATATATACAAAACTGTCACAATTGAAAACAAATATAATTCAACTTGAAAAATAGAGCTGGCTCTCTCTTTCTCACAACCCTGAATTATAAATACAGAAATTTTTAACAGTATTAGAATGGTCATGTTTTTAAATGTATGGACACATCAGGATCTAGTATTAATAAACTCCCTCCTATACTCAGATGTTAATTCACATATTGTTAATTGATATCATTGTCTCCTTACAGGAAACAATGTAAATCACATTCACAGGAACGAACAACTGGGTCAATTGTCAGCCTTGTTCTATAGCGATTTAACACCTGGGTGCAGCTTCTTTTAGCCCAGTAATGCTTATATATATATATATATATATATATATATATATATATATATATATATATATATATATAAACTATATTATATATATATATATATATATATATATATATACATACACATTTTCCTTTTTACTCAATTTTAATAATTTAGCTCTGCTAATTGTGGCTTTTCCAATTCTCAGACATGGAAAAGCACCATACAGAGTTTTAAAGGCTAACCCTGTTACACAGTGTTAACTAATTTGGATTTAACAGATAACAAAAACCTGGATTATCTCCTCCAAATGAGGCAAGTGGTGCTTGGAGTTTGGTTATTCAAAAATAAAATGCAACAGACAAGGGGCCCGATCCGATATGCAGCGTCGCCCGCAAAAGCCGGCGACGCTGAAATTTGCGCTGGTTTGGTATCCTATATACGGCGTAACCTAGAAGTTACGCTCGTATATTTCTGCCGCTGCCCGTAGTTTTTTGGGCCATAGGCAGGTATACCAAACCAGCGAAGTTTGGTATCCAATATACAGCGTAAGGACTGGCGAAAATTGAGAAATCTTACTCCATTTTCACCTCGCCAAAAAATGCAGCCGTAGTAAGCCTTACGCTGAGTATTGGAGCCCCGTAACTCCCTAATCTACCTGCTAAATAAAATAAATAAAACTAACGCATGCGCAATGTCTATCTCCCTGTCAACCGCGATCCCCCGCCGCTATCCCTAATAAAGTTATTAACCCCTAAACCGCCGCTCCCGGACCCCGCCGCCACCTAATAAAGTTATTAACCCCTAAACGGCCGCTCCCAGACCCCGCCGCCACCTACATTAAAAGTATAACCCCCTAATGTGATCCCCCTACACCGTTGTAAGCTACATTACATACCCCCTGTGAGCCCCTTACACCGCCGCCATCTACCTTACCTACCCCCTAAAGTGAGCCCCTACCCCGCCGCCATCTACCTTACCTACCCCCTAAAGTGAGCTCCTACCCCGCCGCCATCTATTTTAAAAATATTAACCCCTAATTTAATCCCCCTACACCGCCGCCGCCTATATTAAACACATTAACCCCTAATCTAATCCCCCTAACCACTATATTAAATTAATTAACCCCTAAAATACTAAACTATCCCTACCACTAAACCTATATCTAACCCTACAAATAGCCCTGAAAAGGGCTTTTTGCGTGACATTACCCCAAAGTAAACAGCTCTATTGCCAGCCCTTAAAAGGGCTTTTTGGGGGGCATGCCCCAAAGTATTCAGCTGTTTTACCAGCCCTTAAAAGGGCTTTTGGCGGGGCATTGTCACAAAGTAAACAGCTCTTTTGCATCTAAGCTAAATCCCCCAACACCGCCGCTACCTATAATAAATGTATTACCCCCTAATCTAATCCCCCTACACCGCCGCCACCTATATTAACTATATTAACCCTAATTATATTAGGGTTAATATAGTTAATATCGTTATTATATTATATATATATATATTAACTATATTAACCCTAATTATATTAGGGTTAATATAGTTAATATCGTTATTATATTATATATATATTAAGTATAATAACCCTATCTAACTCTAACATCCCTAACTAAATTCTTATTAAAATAAATCTAATTAATATTAATATTATTAATTAAACTATTCCTATTTAAATCTAAATACTTACCTATAAAATAAACCCTAAGATAGCTACAATGTAATTAATAATTACATTGTAGCTATTTTAGGGTTTATATTTATTTTACAGGTAACTTGGTATTTATTTTAACTAGGTACAATAGCTATTAAATAGTTAATAACTATTTAATAGCCAATTAGTTAAAATAATTACCAATGTACCTGTAAAATAAATCCTAACCTAAGTTACAAATACACCTACACTATCAATAAATTAAATAAACTACAAATCTCTAAGCTAAAATAATTACAAGATTTTTAAGCTAATTACACCTATTCTAAGCCCCCTAATAAAATAATAAAGCCCCCCAAAATAAAAAAATTTCCCTACCCTATTCTAAATTAAAAAAGTTAACAGAACAGCTCTTTTGCCTGTAAAGAAAAAACACAATACCACCCCGCAACATTACAACCCACCACCCACATACCCCTATTCTAAACCCACCCAAACCCCCCTTAAAAATACCTAACACTACCCCCTGAAGATCTCCCTACCTTGTCTTCACCCAGCCGGGCAGAACTCTTCATCCGTGCGATGTCCAATCAAGCGGCAGTGAAGTCTTCTTCCATCCGGCGATGTCTTCAATCAAGCGGCAAAGAAGTCTTCTTCCATCCGGGCGATGTCTTTAAGCAAGCGGCAGTGAAGTCTTCTTCCATCCGGCGATGTCTTCAAGCAAAGCGGCATCTTCAATCTTCTTTCTTCGCTCCTCCGCTGCGGAGCATCCATCCGGCATGACGACTGAACGCGGAATGAGGTACCTTTAAATGACGTCATCCAAGATGGCGTCCGTCGATTCCGATTGGCTGATAGGATTCTATCAGCCAATCGGAATTAAGGTAGAAAAATATGATTGACTGATTGAATCAGCCAATCAGATTCAAGTTCAATCCGATTGGCTGATTGGTTCAGCCAATCGGATTGAACTTGAATCTGATTGGCTGATTCAATCAGCCAATCAGATTTTTCTACCTTAATTCCGATTGGCTGATAGAATCCTATCAGCCAATCGGAATTCGACGGACGCCATCTTGGATGATGTGATTTAAAGAAACCTTATTCGTCGGGAAGTCGTCGTGCCGGATGGATGCTCCACGGCGGAGGAGCGAAGAAAGAAGATTGAAGATGCCGCTTTGCTTGAAGACATCGCCGGATGGAAGAAGACTTCACTGCCGCTTGATTGAAGACATCGCCCGGATGGAAGAAGACTTCACTGCCGCTGGGTGAAGACAAGGTAGGGAGATCTTCAGGGGGTAGTGTTAGGTTTTTTTAAGGGGGGTTTGGGTGGGTTTAGAATAGGGGTATGTGGGTGGTGGGTTGTAATGTAGGGGGGGTATTGTATATTTATTTAAATGCAAAAGAGCAGAATTCTTTGGGGCATGCCCCGCAAAAGGCCCTTTTAAGGGCTGGTAAGGTAAAAGAGCTTTGAACTTTTTTAATTTAGAATAGGGTAGGGAATTTTTTTTATTTTGGGGGGCTTTATTATTTTATTAGGGGGCTTAGAATAGGTGTAATTAGCTTAAAAATCTTGTAATATTTTTTTTATTTTTTGCAATTTAGTGTTTGTTTTTTTTTGTAATTTAGTTTATTTTATTTTATTGTATTTCAGTTTAGATATTTGTAGTTTATTTAATTTATTGATAGTGTAGGTATATTTGTAACTTAGGTTAGGATTTATTTTACAGGTAAATTGGTAATTATTTTAACTAGGTAGATATTAAATAGTTATTAACTATTTAATAGCTATTGTACCTAGTTAAAATAAATACCAAGTTACCTGTAAAATAAATAAAAACCCTAAAATAGCTACAATGTAATTATTAATTACATTGTAGCTATCTTAGGGTTTATTTTATAGGTAAGTATTTAGATTTAAATAGGAATAGTTTAACTAATAATATTAATATTAATTAGATTTATTTTAATAAGAATTTAGTTAGGGATGCTAGAGTTAGATAGGGTTATTATACTTAATATATATATAATATAATAACGATATTAACTATATTAACCCTAATATAATTAGGGTTAATATAGTTAATATATATAATATACTAACTATATTAACCCTAATATAATTAGGGTTAATATAGTTAATATAGGTGGCGGCGGTGTAGGGGGATTAGATTAGGGGGTAATACATTTATTATAGGTGGCGGCGGTGTAGGGGGATTTAGCTTAGATGCAAAAGAGCTGTTTACTTTGTGACAATGCCCCGCCAAAAGCCCTTTTAAGGGCTGGTAAAAGAGCTGATTTCTTTGGGGTAATGTCACGCAAAAAGCCCTTTTCAGGGCTATTTGTAGGGTTAGACTTAGGTTTAGTGGTAGGGATAGTTTAGTATTTTAGGGTTTAATTAATTTAATATAGGTGGCGGCGGTGTAGGGGGATTAGATTAGGGGTTAATCTAGTTAATATAGCTTGCGGCGGTGTAGGGGGATTAGATTAGGGGTTAATGTGTTTAATATAGGCGGCGGCGGTGTAGGAGGATTAGATTGGGGGTTAATGTGTTTAATATAGGCGGCGGCGGTGTAGGGGGATTAAATTAGGGGTTAATATTTTTAAAATAGATGGCGGCGGGGTAGGGGCTCACATTAGGGGGTTATAGATTTAATATAGCTGGCGGCGGGGTCCGGGAGTGGCGGTTTAGGGGTTAATAACTTTATTAGGTGGCGGCGGGGTCCGGGAGCGGCGGTTTAGGGGTTAATACATTTTTTATTATTAGGAGAGTGAGGGGGGATAGCGGATAGAGGGTTAGACATGTCGGGCTATGTGTGGGAGGCGTGTTAGACAGTACGGGAGATTTTATACTTTAGTCAGGTTTTGTAGGCGCCGGCAGTTTCTAAAGTGCTGTAAGTCACTGGCGACTCCAGAAATTTGTACTTACGCAGATTTCTGGACATCGCTGGTTTGTCAGACTTACGGCACTTTAGCATCTGACGGCGCCGTATATAGGATAGCTCGAGTTGCGAGCTGAAACTGCGGGCGGCAGGGGTTCCCTCGCTTGCGCCGCAAACTACGATCTATATCGGATCGCGCCCAAGATGTTAATTTGTTATAAACATATTTAGACTTGGATGCTATATTATTCTATATCAAGATAACTGAAATGTCTTGTAATTGCATTTTAAAATAATGTAATAGTCATTTTTTTAATGCTAGCACAATTTACAAGGTTTTGCAAATAAAAAGCAGTTCAGGTATACTTTCTCTGAAAATCCTGATAAAATCCATCTTCCAGGTTTTTTTAGCTGTGCCTAAATATAGATATTGATAAATGAGTTTGTGTAAAATTTCCCATACTTTAAAGGACATGAAACCCAAAAATGTTCTTTCATGATTCAGATAGAACTATATCTAGGTAGGCTTAGGAGCTGGGAACTAGCTGCTGATTGATGGCTGCACATATATGTCCACTGTCATTGGCTTACCAATGTGTTCAGCTGCCTCCCAGTTGTGCATTGGTAATAGAAGTAAATTGGAAAGTTGTTTAAAATTGCATGCTCTATATCACTGGTTTTCAAACCTGTCTTCAGGCCTCCCTAACAGGCCAGATTTTGAGGATATCTGAACTGTACCACAGGTGAAATAATCAGCTGATTAGTAAACATGGTTCTTTTACCTGTTCTCACTCAAGGTAATCCTGAAAATCTGGCCTGTTGGGGAGGCCTGAGGACAGATTTGAAAACCAATGCTCTATGTTTATTATGAAATACCTCTTTGGGGTTTTATATCTCTTTAAAGGGAATGAAACTCAAAATATTTATTTCATGATGCAGATAGAGAATATAATTTTAAACAACATTCCAATGTATTTTATTACCTGAATGTGCACAGTCTTTTTAGATTTACACTTTTTGAGTCACCAGCTTCTACTGAGCATGTGCAGGGATTCACAGAATTTACTTTGCATTTGTTATTGGCTAATGGTTGTCACATGATTCAGGGGGAGTGGAAATAGACATAACTGACATTTGTCAGAAAAAAATGTACTACTCATTTGAAGTTCAGACTAATTGCTATTGCATTTGTTGATTATGTGAATCCACTGTATTTACTGATCCTTTAACCAGGAATGAACAATGGCTCAGTTGCTTGTTCTTTGGCAGAGGAGAACTTTCCATGAAGTAAATTAGTATGATCCTGCCTAAAAAGGTCAGTTCAGCTCCAAAGTATTATCTAATTTGCTTCATTCTTTAGATATATTGTTGAAGAAAGAGCAATGCACATAGGTGAGCCAATCACACAAGGACTCTATGTGCAGCCACCAATCAGCAGCTAATGAGCCTATTTAGATATGCATTTCAACAAAGGAAGTCAAAATAATGAAGCAAATTAAATAATAGAAAAAAAATTGAAGTTCATGTCCCTTTAAGTATGACAGAAACACTCCAGTAATCTCTATGATAGAAAGTGAATCAAGTACACATTTCAGAGCTTTTTTTACAGCAAAAAACAAACAAAACAAAAACAAACAAAATAAATAAATATATCATGCAATATTGTTTGATTTTCATGCAGTAAGTTAAAGGGACACTGAACCCAAGTTTTTTCTTTTGTGATTCAGATAGAGCATGCAATTTTAAGCAACTTTATAATTTACTCCTATTATTAAATTTTCTTCATTCTCTTGGTATGCTTATTTGAAAAGCAAGAATGTAAGTTTAGATGCCGGCCCATTTTTGGTGAACAAACTGGGTTGTCCTTGCTGATTGGACAGCACCAATAAAAAAAGTGCTGTCCATGGTACTGAACCAAACATTTGCAGGCTCTTTAGCTTAGACTCCTTCTTTTTCAAATAAAGATAGCAAAAAAACGAAGAAATTAGAAAGTTGCTTAAAATTGCATGCTCTATCTGAATCATGAAAGAAAAAATGTGGGTTCAGTGTCCCTTTAAATGCTGTATTAATTCCATTTTATGACCAGCAAGCCTAAAAGGGATAGGAAAGCCAATATTAAACTTGCATGATTCAGATAGAGCATGTCATTTCAAGACACTTTTAAATTCACTTCTATATTTAAAAGTGCTTTGTTCTCTTAGTAGCCCTTGTTAAAAATGAATACGCACATATCTTGCACTAGTGGGAACTGCTGCTAATTGGTGCCTGTACACATTTGTCTCTTGTGATTGGCTAAATAGATATTTTCAGCTTCCTGTTAGTAGTGCAATGCTGTCCCTTCAGCAATGGATAACAAGAGAATTAAGAAAATTTGATAATTGAATTAAATTGGAACGTTGTTTAAAATTGTATGTTCTATCTGAATCATAAAATAACTTTTGGGGTTTACTATCCCTTTAATAAAAATCTTTTTTTTAAGTAAACTTGGGTGTTTGTTTTGCTTTCTTTCTACAGATTATACAAGACTAAAGAATACACTGTTCAGAATACTTTGCTATGCTATGTTTTATGCTCTCCACTTATAGGGACATTTAAATTATATTTTAATAGCTTTGCAAAAGATATCACCACAACATAAATGTTTTAAATATAACATATTTATATTCCAAGAAAATTGTTTGTGACAAGAGGTCATAATTTAAAAAAGGGAAAGGAGATTTAATCTCCTGCAACGGAAATGTTTTTTCACTGTAAGAGCAATAAAAAGGAGGTAGTGAATGCCAATACCTTAGATACATTTAAAAAATGGTTTGGATACATTTCTGGCTAGAAACAGAAATCAGGGATATGATTGCTTGTGTTAAATGAGTCACCTTTTAATTGGATTAATTTAAGCTCAACTGGAGCTTTTATTGTAAGTATATTAAGATTTGTATAGGTTGAACTCAATGGACTTCGGTCTTTTTTTCAACCTCATCTACTATGTTACATATGCACTATTATACAGTCATACAGTCCAGGGACAAATCCAATGAAAATGCTCTCAGGCAAGTTATCTTATTCTCTGTGCTGAGGTCCCCCACTGATCAAACAATCAATGAGTATAATGTTGTAGGGCTAGGGGTTAAGAACCCTGCAATCCACTCCAGTCATGGGGATGGTTGGGAAAAAAAAAACATCCATGGCTCTGTCTGCTCAACAAGCAGCAAAAGATAAACATCAATCTGAAGTGATCCACTAGGGGGAGGTAAGCAGCTCCAAGAGGTGCTCTTCGGAGGCTGTCCCTTCAAACCAAGGGCTGCTTAGCAACCACCCCCAAAACCACTCAGATTGGCTCATAGTCACTCCACTCAGATTGGCTCCTAGTCACTCCACTCCAATGGGTTGCAGACCATTGCTGCTTGGGTGATCTTTGCTTTCATCAGTCCTCTCATTTTTGTTTCATCTGTCCTCTTATGTAGTAATAAACTATTTGTATTAGTGAAAAGCTCTCAACCAGGCATAAACAACTTCTCAGTGCCTTGTGCTTTGGTGAGTTAACACCTGGGAGCAGCCTCTTTTAGCCTAATTGTGCCTCACACAGAGATGAACTTTCCTGATGTAACTCAGTCTGATCCTGCCTAAAAAAGAATAGTCCAGCCAGAAATACCAATGGGCACAGGGGTGGCTTCCAGGTGGTGACCTGCCAAAGAACAAGCTACTGAGCTGTTGAGTGCTCCTCTCTTTTTGTATATTTGTATTATGACCCTGGGGAAAGTCTTCTTCAGGGTGATGGGGAAACCAGATGTGGATTCCTTGAGAGACAGTTGTCAATTAATGCGCTGTTGTAATCGCGTTTAATAGAAAAGTGGCCTTTTCAGCAAATAAATGAGCCTAAACAACCTCAGCCAATAGGCCTCTGATTGACCCCATTAGTGTTTAGCCATCACATAGGAAAAAAAAGGTCAACTTTACAAATGTGTTTAACCCACACAAAAGGGTTATGTAGTTATTTTTGATTAGTCATGCAAAAATTGAATGCCCTAATAATTTGTTTGTAATTTTTGCAATAGTATGTCCCTTTAAAGGGACATGAAAGCCAAAAAAACTTTCATGATTTAGATAGAGCATATAATTTGAAACAACTTTCAAATTTACTTTTTTAATCTAATTTGCTTCATTCACTTGGTATTCTTTGTTGAAAATCATATCTAGATAGGCTCAGGAGCTGGGAGCTAACTGCTAATTGGTGTATGCACATAAATGCCTCTTGTGATTGGCTTACTGATGTTCAGATAATTTCCAGTAGTGCATTGCTGCAACTTCAAGAAAGGATACCAAGAGAATAAAGTAAAACTGATTATAGTACATTAGAAAGTTGTTTACAATTATATTCTCTATCTGAATCATAAAAAAGGCAGCTTTATATATTTTTTTCCATGACACAGTGAACACTGTTACCATTTGTGCCTTTTTAATTTCCTTAATGTGATATCAGATAAAACAACCTGTCTCTGCCATGTAAACATATTTAACAAATAATTATAGTATGTGACAGTCAATAAACACCATAGCATTATGTTTTGTGTTCTCTATTTATTATGCTCTTCAGAATACAGTTAGCTCATGGGATATGTATTTTCATCCTAGGAATGCAATACTGCATATTTTAGCTTTGTTCTTCTTTGATCACGTTTTTGCAGATTACTCATTGTCAGCTCTTGCACAATGTCACTTCTAAACCGCTGATGGAAGCTGTATGCTGCGGGGCCACAACTTAATTCCTTTTTACAGTAACATTGCCTGCAGATGACTTAAAAAATATTTCTATCATATACACTCACACATAGATTTTAATGGTGATACAAAACTATTAATGATTATTTATGCATTTTTTTTCCTTTTATGAGAACATGCACATTTTAAACAACTTTCTAATTTTCTTCTATTATTTATATTTTCTTTGTTCTCTATGTATCTTTTTTTGAAATGCAGGGACGTAAGCTCAGGTGTGTGCATGTGTCTGGTGAACTATGTGTCTGCATGTGTCTGGTGAACTTTATTCCATCTAGCTTGCCCTTATTGATCTCTAAATGAAGACCTTTATTAATCCTTACAATAGCTGTCTGTGACAGATCTCCCCCTCATCTCAGCAGCACCCCTTCCAAAGCACCAGTGTATTGTAAATAAAGTGCCAGGTAATTCTGTAACATATATGTTACAAACCCAAGCAGAAGTCCTTTGTAGGATAAAACATAGCTTTTATTGAGCATTAAAGGGACATTCAGGTCAAAATATAAATGCACACAAATTAATTACATCTTTGAATAGAAATATAATTACAATATACATGTATTGGCAAAAATGCTTCTAGTAAAAGTTATCACTGTTTTAGTGTTAACATTTTTCTCTGCACGTGCATGTGAAGCATAGCTAGATATTCTCAGTGCATCAGCATTTTAAATACTGCAACTGCTCAGAGCACCAGTGGGGCTTGTATCATGTCAGCAATGAACAAATGAAGTCATTATCAGATAATACAAGCCCCTCAGGCTCGCTGAGCAAGTGCTGTACTTAAAATGCTGGTGCACAGTGCCTACTTAAAGGGACATTAAACACTAAATGCATTCTAGATAGAATGATGCATTCAAAGAAAAGATTAGTCCATGACTAACATGTAGATGTATTTTTTAAAGTTTCATTAGTTGTTTAAAAAGTGACAAAATAAGAGTAAAGTTTTAGTGTCTATAAAACACTGGGAGCCAGTGGCGTCACTAGGGTTGGTGTCACCCGGTGCGGTAAGTTATGGTGTCACCCCCCCCAGAAAGCAGACACACACAAAAACACAGGCAAACACACATACAAACATTCAGACACACTTAAAAACATACTCAGATGCACACACAAACAATCGGAAACACACTCAGACACACACACAAAAACACACACACAAAAACACTGAGACACACACACACACAAAAACACTGACACACACACACACACAAAAACACTGAGACACACACACACACACACACACAAAAACACTGACACACACACACACACACACACACACAAACACTGAGACACACACACACACAAAAACTCAGACACACACATACAAAATATGTAAACTGCACTGCATTAATTATAAAGCTCATGCCTAGAGCTGCTCCCTGGCTCAGCAGAGCATCAAATGAAAGATAAACAGAGCACTCTAAAAATAAATCACTAAAGAAAAGGTTTAGGTGCAAACTATGAAAATTCTGCTCTCTGACTCTGTTCCAAGTCTGTCAGTGCACAGCCCCGGGCCGCGTGCCTACCGCTTCTTATGGCCAATCACCTCTGCACTCTGCCCACCCCCAGACCCCCGCCCGCCCTCCTACCTGTTCAGTGTGCACTTAGTGTACCGTAACCGTAATGGTCTGGTGGGCATCATACGTGGCTCCTTCACTTTAAAGACAGTGTCAAACAGTCATGCGGTCAGGTGCCAGGCATCCCCTCATGATTTGCCAGTTCCCATTTAGAGAGACAGCACAGCAGTGAATGACTCCACTTCTCCACATGTCACTGAGCAGTGAGCACAGATAGGCAGGCAGGTTTAGGCTAGCAGCGCAACTTTGCAAGCCCCACGGCATGCCCACAACATTCATAGCGAAATTGGGCAGGGGAGAAGCAAAGTACAAACAAGCAAAAGCAGCTGGGAAAACTATTTGTTGAAATTGCAGCACTGGCTCAAGGGGCAAAAAAATTGTGTGTCTACATCTTCCACAGTCCCACCAATGTTCACAAATGCCAGCCCCTCTAATAAAAAAAAATCTATGCATCTCAACATTGTATTTCTTTGAATTTCAATAAAATTTAAAAAAAAAAAAAAAATTTTTTTTTTTGGTGTCACCCCCCTGGTGGGTGTCACCCGGGTGCGGCCCGCCCCCCCCCGCCCCCCCCCCCCCTAGTGACGCCACTGCAGGGAGCTGCCATGTTGTAACTTGTGTTACCTTCTCTGCTGTGGACAATTAGAGACAGTTATACATAGGTCATTAGAGTGTGCAGCCAATGGTTGTGCTGGATTTAACATTGTTCTGCACTATAATTTCTAACAGGAACTGAAAAGCTCACAATTTCAGAATGGAATTAAAAGCAAAGAGGACAAAATAAATAATGAAAGTATATTGCAGAGTTGTTTTATATATACAATTTATCATTTTATATTACCATCTCAAAGTGTTTAATGTCCCTTTAAATACACTTTTGAAACAGCTATAACTTTTATTACAAGCATTTTTGGTAATACATGTATATTACAAAAAATGCATCTATTCAAAACTGAAATGCATCAATGTGGATTCAAATTTTGGCTGGAATGTTCCTTTACGTTAAAATACAAAACACTACAAATGCTGCAGTCACTGTCAGTCAAACAGACAGGAGTCCAAGCCTATGTGTTTCATGCCATATTCCCAGCTCTCCTTCATATGCAACTGATCCTGTATAAATATCAGGTAAATAACCTTTGTTTTGTAATTTTCCCTATGGACCTTGCACCCAGCTTTGTCTGGGGTTAACTGCCTGGGACTCTGGGAACGGTACCGCTACTTATGAGTGTTTTTGAGCACCTAGGGCTGTGCATGTTGGAGGGTCATTGGATGTGTACCCAGTCCAGTCTGAGAGTGCAGTTCCCTTTCATATTTTGTATATGACTAGGGTGATTACATAAGTCTGTGAACCCTTAACTTGTTCCCAGTTTGTTTGATTGAGAGCTTGCATTGTAAGGCTGTATTAGGGACCCAGGTTTTCGGAGAGTCCTTGAAGTGGTACCTGGGCTTCTCCCATTTGGCCAGATGTGGAAACTTACTCTTCCAGTTTTGCTTTTAATCTTAGCTGAGTACTTGCAAGTGAGTACTAGACTTCCTCTGTGTGTTCTATTTATTAAAACCTTAGGTGCCAAGAAAAAGAATATATTTACCTTTCATATGTCAAAACTGTTACCAGCTGGTCTACATCTTACTTAAAACAACTCATGTATTAAACATAATACATTCTATGTAACATTACATACAATGGTCCAGATTACAAGTGGAGTGCTAATTAATGCTCTGACTTAAGCGCTAACTGCGCTAGAAGTTCGGCTTTTTGCGCTCGTCGAGTTAGCGCAACCCAATGAGCACAAAAAGCCGAACTTAGAATATCACATACAAAAAACAAAAATGTATAGGCTGCGCTACAATAAAGGACTATATAATGAATAGTTTACCACACTACGTGATTCACGGAATATGATAGAAACGTCAATGGTGATGGTAGAAACTTCCACAGTGATATCCCAAAGAACGATACAGGAACAAACTTGAATCTTGAGGGAGTGCTGCTATATCAGAGTCCAAAGGTCTCTTTTCCCTGGATGAACACACCGAAACTGCAGCAAAGAGGAAAAAGAGAGCGCACATCCGATTCAAGGTAGGAGTACTTTATTCGAAACAACACACGCTAGTAATGTACTTACTAGAGATAAAATATAAAACAGCAGTGTACAATATCATACAAGACCAAAGGCAGCGGGAGATCCAAGGCGTCCGATTGAAGATATTCAAAAAATCCCGGCAAAGAGAGTGATCTTTCCACCAATAGTATACGTCCTCAAACTATCTATTTTGATCTTAGTTTAGGGCACTGTTTTTCAAACTTGTCTTTAGACCTCTCTAACTGTTAGAGAGGTCTAAAGACAAGTTTGAAGAAATACTAACTAAACCATGCGCACCAAAAAATCTGATGTGTGCAAAAATTTAAAGGGGAATAAAATAAATATATAGATTCTGTCCCAAAGCTATATACTGTGTGTGTGTGTGTATATCTATATATATATATATATATATATATATATATATATATATATATATATATATATATATATATATATATATATATATATATATATATATATTAATAAATATATAATTATAAATCCCCAAACTAGGCTACAGAGTGTTATAAATAAAAAATATGATACCAACAGATACTCATCTACTAGTAAAGTAGATAGCCAAACCAGTACTGAAACATATCAGCAGAGGTTATGGAATAGGAGCATGTTGTAGATCAATAAGAGGAGGCAAAAGTCAAGTCCCTGCAACCACTATGGAAGCTTTGTGACAAAATTTTCTGTGAAGTGAAAAAGAGAGCCCCTAATCATACCCTATATACATCTCTCTGACAAACACTGTACTCTGAGGGGAAAACAGGCCTCAACATAGACTGAAAGCCCTACTAACTGAAATATCATGTGCACATCTTAATTCTTCACCTTCCTCCAGTGACGGCAAAACATAGAAACATAGAAACATAGAATTTGACGGTAGATAAGAACCAAAAAGGCCCATCAAGGCTACCCATATTACATGTTACTTTTTCCTTAGGATAGCCTTATGCATGTCACAGACATTTTTGAATTCCTTTACAGTCTTTGTGTTTACCACCTCAAATGGGAGTTTATTCCATGAATCCCCCACCCTTTCTGTAAAAAAATGCTTCCTTAAATTTCTCCTGAATCCGCTACCCTTTAACTTTAAATTGTGACTCCTTGTTTTGACATTTATTTTTTTGTGAAAAATGCTTTCAACTTCTATTTTATTAAGTCCCTTCATATATTTGAAGCTTTCTATCATGTCACCTCTTTCCCTTCTATCCTCTAAACTATACATATTTAGATCATAGAGTCTTTCTTTGTACGTTTCATATTTTAGACCATGTACCATTTTAGTAGCCCTCCTTTGGACAGCTTCTAGTTTATTTATATATTTCTGAAGATATGGGTCTCTAGTTATCAAGCCGTCAACCGCAAATATGCTGGAATTCCGCAGCGTATTTGTGGTGAGGCTGATTTGCCTTAGTTATCAAGCTCTACTGCCCGGCAAAAGTAGAATATAGTGACGTAACCTACGATCCGCCGGACTCGGTCCGACACAGATCGATGGTTACGTCACTACAGATGTTCCGAACGCAAGTTCAGCACAATCTGACTACTTTTGGTAGTTATCAAACTACTACCAGGTACGCTCGCCACTATTCCAGGCCAGCGTACCTGGATTTCAATTGATCCCATAGGAATCAATGGGAGTCTGACCATAGCAAAAGCTCATGTTCGCTGCTGCCCGATATCCCATTGATTCCTATGGGAGATGTCTGCACCTAACATGTACCCCGAGTCTAAACACCCCTAATCTGTCCCCCCCTACACCGCCACAACTAAATAAATTTATTACCCCCTAAACCGCCACTCCCGGACCCCGCCGCAACTTTAATAAATATGTTAACCCCTAAACCGCCACTCCCGGAGCCCGCCGCAACTATAATAAATATGTTAACCCCTAAACCGCCGCTCCCGGACCCCGCCGCAACTATAATAAATATGTGAACCCCTAAACCGCCGCTCCCGGACCCTGCCGCCATCAATGATAAATATGAACCCACGTTCTTATAAGTGTCTCTGTCAGTATTGATACATCTCAATAAAAACTCTTTTTCAAACAATTGACATTTGCTATATCCGTTTCCATTTTCAATTTCAAACTAAGTAACAGACACAACAACAGTAAAACCTTTTAACAAAGTAACACCAGAGGCAGGGAAACGTTGGGAAAAAAAGGGGAAGGGGGGGGGGAGAGAACAAACAAACAAAAAAAAAAACAAAAAAAGGGCACCGATCCCACTTACTTAAAAAAGCATGACCTCTGTGGGGAGTTGCGCATTATTAACATGGGCATTGGGAGTTTCTGCTCATCCCAACAACGAGCAGTCACCCTCACCCAGATCGAGTAAGGGTAATATTTCAGAATGTAAGAATGGTTTTATAATATGGTCCTTTAGGTCCTTATGGAGTGTGTTTATGAATGGGCACCATTTTTTCCAAAAAGGTCTTAACCTACGTAGTGTATCTAGCCGTACATCATATTGCTCTAAGTATAGCTGTCTTATCAGCAGGTGTTTGAACTGAGCTATTGTTGGGGGTTGTTTGGTAATCCATCTAGTGAGTATACACTTCCTCGCTAGTAATATGCACAGTGTCAGTATCTGGTGGTAACGTTTGTGTGTGTCATTCCACTTAAAAAGGTAAATCTCCGCTGTGGTGAGCTCTATCTCTATATCAAACGTAATGTTGACCCAGTATTGCAAGTGGCCCCAGAAGCGTCTGATAATCGGGCAAGCATACAAATAGTGTAGTAAAGAGGGGGATTCGCTGCTACATTTAATACATTGATTGGGGCATGAATCATTCCATTTTACTAATCTGCTGGGAGTGATATAGTCTTTGTGTAGCAGTCTAATCTGAGCCTCCCTGTAAGGGATCGCGAGAGTAGCCCGCCTCGTGAGGTCCAGACTATCCATTAGGTCCTGCACTGTCACCTCTGTGGAAATGTCTGCGGTCAGTCTCATCAGCATATTGCTGTGGAGTGTAGTCGCCGTGTGTCGTATTAGTTGAGTGTAAAATTGTGAGAGGGAAAATCTTCCCACAAGAAACGATGTCTGCGCAATAGCAAAGGGGGACGTGTCCCAGAAACCGGTATAGACCGTCTGCAGGGATTTCACATAGTGTCGTAATTGAAGGTACGCATAAAAGTGTCGATTCGATATCTGGTATTTAGTTTTTAGCTCCTGGAAGGAGCGCATGACGTGAAGTAGGGGGTCCAGTACATCCCCCAACACTCTTATGCCGAGCGTTCTCCATATAAGAAATGGTTCATGTTCGGTTCCCGCTGGGAAGTCCACATTCCCAACAATGGGTATATATTTAGGGGGAGGACCAACCACCCCCAAGAACTTGTGGATCAATTGCCATGCTCTCAGCGGGTCACGGTACAGTACTTTATTGGCAATCGCAGGTGGCAGGGATCATAGCTTAGCATACGGAAGATAGGCTGGCGCCACAGTTTCGCCTCTTCCAAGGCCGGATCGGAAAAATGTTTAGTATTTAGTTGCCAGTCGGTAACCAGTCTGGCCAGTGCTGACCAGTTATAGAACTTTAGGTTTGGTAGTCCCAGGCCCCCCCCTGAAAGGGAAGGTGCAGTTTGTCCATTGCTATCCGCGGTTTGCCACTCTTCCATATGAATCGTGACATTGCGCTAGAGAGTACTTTCAAGTCTCTCTTTGACATCAGGAACGGCAACATGAGCAAGGGATACAAGATCTTGGGTAAAATCGTCATTTTAATCAAACTGATACAGCCGGATAAACCCAGGGGGAGGTTAGCCCAATTCATCATCTGGGAAACCAGTTATGAGCATTTGGTAGTGATATTTAGGTCATATATTTTAAACGGGTCCCGATGAAGTTTAATGCCCAAATAGGTGAGTCCCCCTACCATCTCCACAAACGGGTAGGTGTGTTTCGCGTTCTGGTGTCTATGTAGCCATAGCACTTCCGACTTAGCAGTATTTATTTTGTAACCCGAGAAGGCGCCGAAGTCCGTAATAGCACGTAGTATATGGGGTATTTGCGTGGATGGTGAGTCCACGAAGAGTAGCATGTCATCAGCGTATAATGCTAGATGCAGTGGGATCCCCCTTATCGATATCCCCGGAAAGATTTGTTACAGCTTCGATGCCAGAGGTTCCAATGCCAGGTTAAAAAGCAACGGCGACAAGGGGCATCCCTGCCTGGTGCCTCTCTGTAGTTGAAAGTCTGGGGAGAAAAGCCCATTCACAATAACCTGAGCTACTGGGTGTTGATACATTTTGCTTATGATCTCTAAAAACGGGCCCTTAAAACCGAATCTGTGCATGGCATCTATTAAATGAGGCCACTCCACCTGGTCGAAGGCCTTCTCTGCATCCAATGATAGCAGGAAGGCCTCCGACACGTCACCCCCACCCCTTTCCTGCCCCCTTGCCCAATAGTACTCTATTACGTGCAAGACTCTGCAGAGATTTGTAAACAAATCCCGTTTGGTCCGGGTGCACCAGATCCGGCAGGACCACCTTAAGTCTGTTCGCCAGGATCTTCATGAACAGCTTGTAATCCGTGTTCAACAGCGATATTGGCCGGTAGGACTCTGGCAAGGAGTGGTCTTTCCCAGGCTTGGGGATGAGTGTGATGTGCGGCGCTGTGAAACTCTTGGAGGGAGATACCCCCGTGTGTAGGAGTTGCATTGTACAGTCTGGCTAATGTTGGTGCAATCTGAGGCTGAAGCGACTTATAGAATTCAGCAGGCACGCCGTCAGGGCCCGACGCCTTGCCAGTCGGCAGGGATCTCAGAGTGAGAGTCAGTTCCTCAACAGTTATGGGGGCGTTTAGACTGTCAGTCTGCTCCTGTGTTACCTGAGGAAGTTGTAACGTTTGCCAGAACTGAGCCTGGACCCCTTCCGGGGCCCTGTCTTGCTGTGTGTATAATTTTGCGTAGTAATGTGCAAAACATTCCGCTATGTCGTCTGGTTTAGTGTATGTTACGCCTTTACGCTCTTACTGCTGCTATATTAGTCTTAGATGTCTGCGGTTTTGTCAGAGATGCTAGCATCTTACCTGCCCTGCCCCCAAACCTGTAGTATTTACCTGCTGTTTTCAGTAGCCCCGCCACTGTCCGCTGCCCCATGAATGCCTCCAACTCTGCTTTGGTCGCAATATAAGTCTCATAGGTTGTTTTTGTCTTAGTTTGTAAGTAGGCCTGGTAAGTCAACCCCAATTGTTTTTGCAAGGTTCTGTATCTGTATTGTGTGTTATGTCACAATTTTGAAACATAAGAGATTATAGCCCCAGCCGACACCGCTTTTGCAGTTTCCCAAAAAAGTTGGGCGTCATCTACGTGGGCAGCATTGTCAGTGGCAAAATCTGTCCAGGTGTTTTGCAGGAATTTAGTGAATGCCTCTGAAGTGGATAAATATGTGGGGAATCTGAGTATGTTCCTATTCGACTGTGGTCTCTGAGCTCCAAGTGTTAGTTCCACAGGTGCGTGGTCTGATAGTAGTATGTTATGTCTTTTACACAGGTTGATGTGGGTGATCAATTTACTAGCAGTCAGGAAAAGATCAATTCTAGATAAAGTATGTTTAGCCTTGGACAAGCACGTATAATCCTTCCCTTCTGGGTTCTGTAATCTCCAGATATCACATACCCCGAGGTCAGCTTCTAACATACTAAAGATTTTAGTTTCATACCTAGCTTTGTAGTTTGTTTTTGGGTCCTTTATGGAGTGTGGTTCCAACCAGAGTCTGTCTAGAGTGTGGGTGGGTGAAATGTTAAAGTCCCCGCCAATTATTAGGTTTGAGCTGATATGTGGAGCTAGTTGTCATGTCAGACCTGTCCAGAAGTCCACAGTTCTATGGTTGGGGGCATAGAGATTACAAAACACATATTTCTCCGAGTTTACCAAGGCCTGTACTATCATATATCTACCATCGCCATCAAAGTAAGAACTATCTATCCTGACTGAGACTCTCTTCCCAAATGCAATGACTAAGCCGCAACTAGCGCTAGTGTGAGATAAGAATACAACCTGCCCCACCCAGTCGCTCTGTAATTTTTGATGCTCTGCGTCAGATAAATGAGTCCCCTGTAACAGGGCTATATCAGTACCCAATTTTCTAAGATGCGTGAGAATAGACTTACGTTTTATCGGGGAGTGGAGACCTCCCACATTCCAGGTCACTAACTTCAAAGACATGTCAAGCTACAAGAGATATACCTGCCACGAGGCGAGAAAAAATAAATAAATAAAAAAATAATAATAATATTACTCTTATTAACTAAATTAATCCTATTTAAAACTAAATACTTACCTATAAAGTAAACCCTAATATAGCTACAATATAACTAATAATTACATTGTAACTATTTTAGGATTTATTTTTATTTTACAGGTAACTAAATTAGCTACCAATACCTACAATTAAATACAATTAATTAGTAAAAAAAATAAAGCCCTTTTAAGGGCTGGTAAAAGAGCTGATTACCTTGTAATGTAGAATAGGGTAGGGACTTATTATTATTATTTTTTTATTATTTTATTAGGGGGCTTAGATTAAGTGTAATTAGTTTAAAATTCTTGTAATATTTTTTTATTTTCTGTAATTTAGTGTTTGTTTTTTTGTAATTTAGTTTAGTTTATTTAATTATATTTAATTGTAGGTATTGGTAGCTAATTTATTTAATTAATTTAATGATAGTGTAGTGTTAGGTTTAATTGTAACTTAGGTTAGGATTTATTTTACAGGTAATTTTGTATTTATTTTAGCTAGATAGTTATTAAATAGTTAATACCTATTTAATAACTATTGTACCTAGTTAAAATAAATACAAAGTTGCCTGTAAAATAAAAATAAATCCTAAAATAGTTACAATGTAACTATTAGTTATATTGTAGCTATATTAGGGTTTATTTTATAGGTAAGTATTTAGTTTTAAATAGGATTAATTTAGTTAATAAGAGTAATATTATTTAGATTTATTTAATTAATATTTAAGTTAGGGGGGTGTTAGGGCTAGTGTTAGACTTAGGTTTAGGGGTTAATAATTTTATTATAGTGGCGGCGGTGTAGGGGGTTGGGATAGGGGTTAATAAATTTATTATCGGTGGCGGCGGTATAGGGGGGCAGGATAGGGGTTAATACATTTATTATATGTGGCAGCGGTATAGGGGGGGCAGGATAGGAGTTAATAAATTTATTATAGGTGGCGGCGGTAAAGGGGGGGCAGGATAGGGGTCAATAGGTATTATGTAGGTGGCGGCGGGGTCCGGGAGCGGCGGTTTAGGGGTTAACATATTTATTATAGTTGTGGTGGGGTCTAGGAGCGGCGGTTTAGGGGTTAACATATTTATTATGGTTGCGGCGGGGTCCGGGAGCGGCGGTTTAGGGGTTAACATATTTATTATATTTGCGGCGGGGTCTAGGAGCGGCAGTTTAGGGGTTAACATATTTATTATAGTTGCGGCGGGGTCCAGGAGCGGCGGTTTAGGGGTTAGTATATTTATTATAGTTGCGGCGGGGTCTAGGAGCGGCGGTTTAGGGGTTAATAACTTTATTTCATTGCGGGGGGCTCCGGGGGCACCGGTATAGGGGGTAGAACAGTATAGTATAGTGTGAGTCCTTAGTGACAGGGGTATCAATAAAGCTGTAAAAAAGCCGAAGAGCAGCGAGATTGATGATTGATAACTATCACAGTCCATACTTGGTGCGCGGCTTTTTGACAGATTTATTGATAACTTTGGCGAGCGTATTCAGGTCTGCAGCGGCGATGTGAGGCGAGCTTAGGCGAGCGTATTGGGGCCGGCGAAGGCAGGTACGTACGGAGCTTCATAACTAGAGGCCATGGTCTCCAGAACTGTACACAGTATTCCAGATTTGGTCTAACTAATGATCTGTAAAGTGGCATAAGAACCTTGCAATTTCTGCTACTAATACCTCTTCCAATGCAACCAAGTATTTGACTGGCAGCACTGCTGCATTGTGTACCAAATTTTAAATAATCTGAAATAATAATTCCCAAATCCTTTTCTTCTTTAGTTACAGTCAGTAATTTACCATTGAGACTATAATTGGCCTTTGGGTTTTTAGATCCTATATACATAATTTTGCTCTTCGTAATATAAAATTTCAGATCCCATTTATTTGACCAGTCCTCTAGTTTTTTTATATTACAGTTCATTTGATCAACCCCTCCTGGGAGATCTACCCTGTTACAAATTTTTGTATCATCAGCAAACAAGCAAACCTTCCCCTTAAGCCCACTTCCAACATCACTTATGAACATGTTAAACAAAACAGGCCTAAGAACTGACCCTTGGGGAACACCACTAGTAACTGATGCCTCATTTGAATCTACTGTATTAATTGAAACCCTCTGTCATCTATCTTTAAGCCAGCATTCTATCCACTTAACAATTTTAGCATCTATTCCAAGGCAATAAATTTTGTGAATAAGTTTGTTGTGTGGGACAGTGTCAAATGCTTTGCTAAAGTCTAGATATGCAACATCTACGGCTCCTCAATGGTCTATTATTTTAGTTACATGGTAAAAGAAATCAATTAGATTAATCTGACATGATCTTCTAGCAGTGATACCATGCTGTCCTTTGTCTTCTAAGTTGTTTGTCTGAAGGAAAGATACAAGTCTTTCCTTTAAAAGAGTTTCCATTAATTTCCCTGCAATTGAGGTCAAACTGACTGGCCCATTGGCAATTTTGCAGTCTTTTGGAACAACTCCTGTTAGAAGTGACTGATTAAATAAATCAGTTAATGGAGTAGCTATTACGGATCGAAGTTCTCTTAGAACCCTTGGATGAATATTATCTGGACCCACAGACTTATTTACTTTTATTTTTGTTAAAGCCCTTGAAACCTCTTCATCTGTAAAAAGAAAAGTACTACTCACATTATTATTTACAGTAACATCCCTTAATAGAATCTCACTATCTTTACCATCTGTTGTAAAGACTGAACAAAAGTAATCATTTAAACAGTTTGCTATTTGTTTATCTTCTTCCACTACTCTATCATCATTCTTGAGTCTAACTATCCCTCTGTTAGTTTTTCTCTTTTCATTGATATCTAAAGAAGGTTTGTCACCGTTTTTTACAGATTGTGCTATTTTCTCTTCCGCATCAGCTTTAGCCTTTCTGAATAACTGCTTTATCATCTTTTGATGGGTTCTCCATTTTTTCTTATCCTCTTCTGAGCCAGTGAGTTTTTTATAGACTGTCTTTTTTTTCTTAACTGCATGTGCTACTTCTCTTGAAAACCATATTGGTTTTCTTTTACTTTTACAAACAAGCCTAATACACGGCTAGATTATGAGTTTTGTGTTATGACGGGTGCGGTGCTAACTTGCACATTATTCTCACTGCTCACTTTCCTACAGCGCTGGTATTACAGGTTTTTATCAACCCGGCGTTAACAGGCAAGAAGTGAGCGTAGAGCAAAATTGAAAAAGCTCCACACTGCACTCCAATACCAGCGCTGCTTAAGTCAGCGGTGAGCTGATTTTACGTGCTCGTGCACGATTTCCCTATAGACATCAATGGGGAGAGCCGGCTGAAAAAAAGTCTAACACCTGCAAAAAAGCAGCATAAAACTCAGTAACACAGCCCCATTGATTCCTATGGGGAAACACATTTTATGTTTACACCTAACACCCTAACATGAACCCCGAGTCTAAACACCCCTAATCTTACACTTATTAACCCCTAATCTGCCGACCCCAACATCGCCGACACCTACATTATATTTAACCCCTAATCTGCTGCCCCCAACATAGCCGACACCTACATTATATTTATTAACCCCTAATCTCCCTCCCCCAATGTCGCCACAACCCACCTACATTTATTAACCCCTAATCTGACGCCCCCAACGTCGCCGCCACTATTCTAAATTTATTAACCCCTAAACCTAAGTCTAACCCTAACCCCACCTAACTTAAATATAATTTAAATAAATCTAAATAAAATTACTATCATTAACTAAATTATTCCTATTTAAAACTAAATACTTACCTGTAAAATAAACCCTAAGCTAGTTACAATATAACTAATAGTGACATTGTATCTAGCTTAGGGTTTATTTTTATTTTACAGGCAAGTTTGTATTTATTTTAACTAGGTAGAATAGTTACTAAATAGTTATTAACTATTTAATAATAAGGGACGCCATCTTGGATGACGTCACTTAAAGGTACCTTCATTTGTTGGGTAGTCATCGTTGGAAGAGGATGCTCCAAGCCGGATGTCTTGAAGATGGACCCGCTCCGCGTCTTAAAGGATGAAGATATACGATGCTGTCTGGATGAAGACTTCTGCCCGTCTGGAGGACCACTTCTGCCGGCTTCGTTGAGGACATCTTGCCGCTTGGATGAAGACTTCTCCCAGTAAGTGGATCTTCGGGGGTTAGTGTTAGGATTTTTTAAGGGTGTATTGGGTGGCTTTTATTTTTAGGTTAGGGCTTTGGGCCACAATAGAGCTAAATTCCCTTTTAAGGGCAATGCCCATCCAAATGCCCTTTTTAGGGCAATGGGGAGCTTAGGTTTTTTTAGTTGGGGTTTTATTTGGGGGCTTGGTTGTGTGGGTGGTGGGTTTTACTGTTGGGGGGTTGTGCTGAAAAGAGCTGATTTCTTGGTGGCAATGCCAAGCAAAAGGCCCTTTTAAGGGCTATTGGTAGTTTAGTTTAGGCTAGGTTTTTTTATTTTGGGTTGGCTTTTTTTTTATTTTGATAGGGCTATTAGATTAGGTGTAATTAGTTTAAAGATCTTGTAATTTGTTTTTTATTTTCTGTAATTTAGTGTTTTGTTTTTTTGTAATTTAGCTAATTGTATTTGAATTATTTAATTGTATTTAATTTAGTTTATTTATTTAATTGTAGTGTAGTGTTAAGTGTTAGTGTAACTTAGGTTAGGTTTTATTTTACAGGTAAATTTGTATTTATTTTAGCTAGGTAGTTAGTAAATAGTTAATAACTATTTAGTAACTATTCTACCTAGATAAAATAAATACAAACTTGCTTGTAAAATAAAAATAAACCCTAAGCTAGCTACAATGTAACTATTAGGTTTATTTTACAGGTGATTTAGTTTTAAATAGGAATAATTTAGTTAATGATTTAACTAAATTATTCCTATTTAGTTTTAAATAGGAATAATTTAGTTAATGATAGTAATTTTATTTAGATGTATTTAAATTATATTTAAGTTAGGGGGTGTTAGGGTTAGTGTTAGACTTAGGTTAAGGGGTTAATAAATTTAGTATAGTGGCGGTGACGTTGGGGGGTCGGCAGATTAGGGGTTAATAAATGTAGGTAGGTGGCGGCGATGTTAGGGGCGGCAGATTAGGTGGTTAATAATATTTAACTAGTGTTTGCGAGGCGGGAGTGTGGTGGTTTAGGGGTTAATATGTTTATTATAGTGGCGGCGATGTCCGGAGCGGCAGATTATGGGTTAATATTTTTAATAGTGTTTGCGATGCGGGAGGGCCTCGGTTTAGGGGTTAATAGGTCGTTTATGGGTGTTAGTGTACTTTTTAGCACTTTAGTTATGAGTTTTATGCTACAGCTTTGTAGCGTAAAACTCATAACTACTGACTTTAAAATGCGTTACGAATCTTGACGGGGTAGGGTGTACCGCTCACTTTTTGGCCTCCCAGGACAAGCTTGTAATACCGGCGATATGGAAGTCCCATAGAAAAAAAAACTATACGCAATTTGCGTAAGTTGGTTTGCGGTAAGGCCAAAAAAGAGTGCGGTGCCCCTAAACCTGCAAGACTTGTAATACCAGCGGGCGTAAAAAAAAGCAGCGTTAGGACCTGTTAACGCTGCTTTTTCACCTTACCGCAAAACTTGTAATCTAGCAGACAGTGTTTAGTTGCATCTAGAATAGCATTTTACAAATATTCCCACTGTTCTTTTACTCCTGTATTCTGTGCCATCCCTTTTAAAGATTCATCTAGGTATGTGCCTATGTAAGAAAAATCAGTTGTTCTAAAGTCTAACACCAAGATTACGAGTTTTGCGTTAGAGGCTATGCGGTGCTAACGAGCAGTTTATGCTCACCGCTGACTTACAGACAGCGCTGGTATTACAGGTTTTTACAAACCAGACAAGAAGTGAGCGCTGCTTACGTTAGTGGTGAGCTGGTGTAACATGCTCGTGCACGATTTCCCCATATGAATCAACGGGGAGAGCCGGCTGAAAAAAAGTCTAGCACCTGCAAAAAAGCAGCGTAAGACTCAGTAACGCAGCCCCATTGATTCCTATGGGGAAACACATTTTATGTTGACACTTAACACCCTAACATAAACCCCGAGTCTAAACACCCCTAATTTTACACTTATTAACCCCTAATCTGCCGACCCCGACATCGCCGACACCTACATTATATTTATTAACCCCTAATCTGCCGCCCCCGACATCGCCGCCACATACATTATATTTATTAACCCCTAATCTGCTGCCCCCAACATCGCCGACACCTACATTAATATTTATTAACCCCTCTTCTTCCTCCCCAATGTCACCGCAACCTACCTACATTTATTAACCCCTAATCTGCCGCCCCCAATGTCGCCGCAACTATAATAAACATATTAACCCCTAAACCGCCGCACTCCCGCCTCGCAAAAATTAGTTAAATATTATTAACCCCTAATCTGCCGGCCCTAACATCGCCGCCACCTACCTACATTTATTAACCCCTAATCTGCCGTCCCCAACGTCGCCCCCACTATACTAAATTTATTAACCCCTAAACCTAAAAGTCTAACCCTAACCCTAAAACCCCCTAACTTAAATATAATTAAAATAAATCTAAATAAAAATTCCTATCATTAACTAAATAATTCCTATTTAAAACTAAATACTTACCTATAAAATAATCCCTAAAATAGCTACGATATTACTAATAGTTACATTGTAGCTAGCTTAGGGTTTATTTTTATTTTACAGGCAAGTTTGTATTTATTTTAACTAGGTAGAATAGTTACTAAATAGTTATTAACTATTTAATAACTACCTAGCTAAAATAAATACAAAGTTACCTGTAAAATAAAACCTAACCTAAATTACAATTACACCTAACACTACACTATAATTTAATTTTTTCCCTAAATTAAATACAATTAAATAAAATTATCTAAAGTACAAAAAAAACAAACACTAAATTACAGAAAATAATAAACAAATTACAAGATTTTTAAACTAATTACACCTAATCTAATCCCCCTCTAACAAAATAAAAAAGCCCCCCCCAAAATAAAAAAAAGCCCTACCCTACACTAAATTACAAATAGCCCTTAAAAGGGCCTTTTGCGGGGCCTTGCCCCAAAGTAATCAGCTCTTTTACCTGTAAAAAAAATTACAAATCCCCCCAACATTAAAACACATCACCCACACAACCAAACCTACTCTAAAACCCACTCAATACCCCCTTAAAAAAACCTAACACTAACCCCTTGAAGATCACCTTACAGGGAGAAGTCTTCATCCAACCGGGCCGAAGTCCTCAACAACGCCGGGAGAAGTCTTCATCCAAGCTGGGCGAAGTGGTCGTCCAGGCGGACAGAAGTCTTCATCCAGACGGCATCTTTCATCTTCATAGTTTTATCCAATAGGGGTGAAGTACACCCTTTTTAAGTTTCACATGCAAGCTTATACCTTTACCAGTAGTGAGTACGGCGCCAGCCGAAACGCGTATGCTGTTCTTTCCTTCAGTGTACCTTGTACCTCCATGAACTTTTACTTGATGACCGAATAAAGGCTAAGTTTTACATAGTGGCTGCTTCCAGTTTCTTCTTGGTTCTATTTCGTTTGTCCCCTTGAAGCAGCGCAACTTCCACAGTGATTTCCGCTAATGTTTGGCTGTGTTGGGACCTCTCTGGATACAGCAGCGATCACATTGGCTGATAAGTGACAAGCCTCCAACTGACAAGCCTCCATTGTTGCCAGCAATCCATTGGATCACAGGGTGAGAGTGGAACATCCGGTTCTCGCGGTGTGAGCGGAGATAGCCGGAGCAGCACACGGATGCAGCGTTCCATACGGACCACCTGTGTTAAAAGTTTGGTTTTTCTTGCTGAGCAGTATAACGAGGAGGGAGCTGATTGACTGCACACACGGACCGGCTAAACTCAGGTCAGAGCTGTAGCCTTGGATAAGCACTATTCACTGAGGCATTTGCCCTTCTATATATGCAAGTGCTTTTATGAACGCTCCAAGTCAGTTGCGGTATCCATTGTTCTATTGAGACTTATTTCATCTCATTTATTGTGTTTGTTCCCAACCGCATATATATATATATATATATATATATATATATATATTTACATCTACATACATATGTTTTATATGTTTCATAGCTATCACTAATTTAACCCCTTCTATACCTGGCATCTTTTCTGGTTTTGTATTCTCATTCAGTGCTTTGGGCGGCACTGCTGGGCTGTGAAGTGTGGTTTTTTGGAAGATTTTTTCAACATGGAGGATACACAATTTTATTCCCTTATACCTGTCATCCCTAGGGATGAACCTGCTATAGAACTGGCAAAAATATTTTCTACAAGCAAATCTGATTTTGCATTAACTGATTTATTTCAAGAGATGGATAAATTATGTATCAAAGAAACAAAATTACAATGGGACATTTGGACATTGGGGAAATATCTTGACCTCAATATGATTCCTAGAGGTCTTAGGATATCCAAATACCCCATTTTTGAAGTTGATGATGTTGAATTTATTAACTCATGGAATGATATTCTCAATGAATGTTCTGCTAGATTAATGGTTTTGTTGGTAGCTCACAAGATCAAATTGCTAAATGATGTTAGAGAGAATATTAATGTGATTCAAATTGAGTTAAACAAACGAAAACATGAAATTGATTACCCCAGGTTTGATGAAGTTCTCAGAAAGTCAGTGACACCAATACCATTCACGTTTGGAATAGAACACAGAGGTTCAATACACGCAGACAGCACAATAGAAATAGAAGCAGAGGTAGATCCCGCAATAGAAATCAGGGACACAGGTCTAATAGTGGTCAGCGTGTCACATTTTCTGATAGTGATGTTGAATCTGGTGATGACAAATATAATTCGGATGTGGACACAGGTAATAAAGATAGACCAGGTATTCTAAAGAGCACTCAAGCATCAGGAACACAGGCACATGACAACATTGTATATATTAAACCAACAGATAAGAACAAAAACAAAAATAAATACAATGTTTCAGCTACTGCTAACACTGACAAAACACTATACAATGAAACAGGCATGACATCCATTCCAGGTCAGGGTCACAATAGTAGCCATCTAGATCAGGTTTTTCCAGTGGTCCCGAGGAACCCTCAGGGGGAAGGGACCGCCCAAGGTTATCAGAACCGTTATCCTTTGAGAGCAATGAAACCAATCAACAAGTACACACCCTCATTGTAATCAATTTGTCTAAATTGGTATTGAATGACCAACAAATAAAGCTTTTAAGTTTGGGTCTTGGTTTTCTACCTGTTGTTGGGTTTGATTTGTTTAAAACTATGTTGGACGTGAACCGTTTGGTTCGTAACATCACTCTGAAGAAACATTTCTCAGATTGTAATACAGATTTTCCATCTACCTCTCAACAGAAATCTGATTCTGCTATCACAAGGATAAATTTAAATACTGAATTATCCTTTTCAGAGACATGTGATGTAATACAATTAGATTCCATGGCTAAAGAGAGTCTTACTGATGTAGATGTGAAATGTGTCGACAGGTTTGTAGGTTTTAAAAAAGCTTCAACTTTTTATCCAATTCACAGCAGGGGCCCCCTTATTGAGAAATTCTATAATAGGGTTGAAAAAGATCTTAAAAATCTTGCCCTAACCAAAAATGAAAGATTGCATGACAATCTTTCAAGGTTGGAAAGACAAGCCCTTAAAGATTTACAAAACAATGATCAGATTGTGATCCGTACTGCCGATAAGGGGGGCTCTGTTGTGGTCTTGGATAAACAAGATTACAATATGGAAGCTTTACGTCAACTCACTGACTCCACTCAGTATTCCATTCTTCCCTCCAATCCCACAAAGCGTTTTCAGGTGGAACTTATGCACCTTCTGGATGATGGTTTGGAACAGGGTTTTCTTGACAAAGATACTATGGATTACCTATATGTTGAATTCCCTGTAATTCCCGTTTTCCACCATCTCCCGAAGGTGCATAAGTCCCTGTCCCAGGTGACTGGTCGTCCAATTGTAAGTGGAATTGGATCTCTCTTTGAACATGTTTCGGAATGGCTTGATGCAATATTGTGTCCCTTGGTTCAGATGTTACCAAGTTATTTACAAGACACAAAACATGTTCTCAGAGTGATGAGCAATTTAAAGTGGGAGTCTACCATGAGTTGGATGACGGTCGATGTAACTGCTTTATACTCATCTATCCCCCATGAGTTGGGCCTTTTGGCTCTGGATTTTGTCCTCACCAATTATTCCACCCTGAGTGAAAATTTTAAAAAGTATGTTATCAGGGTTACAGGTTTTTTATTATGTCACAATTATTTTGAGTATGGAGGGGTCTTTTATCTCCAGAGATGTGGGACAGCAATGGGGGCGAAATTCGCCCCCTCCTATGCCAACCTGTACATGGGTTGGTGGGAGCTGTCCCACATCTATGGAGATTTGGACCCCTTCAGGCACAATATTTTCTATTATGGTCGCTTTATAGACGACCTTTTGTTTATCTGGATAGGTACCAAGGAGGACAAAGAAGAATTTGTCAGGTACATCAATCACAATGACTGCAATTTGAAATTTACCTCAGAGGTGCATGAGACAACCACTAATTACCTTGACATTTCCCTTCAGGGAACTAAGGAAGGCAAAATTGAAAGCAGTATATACAGGAAGCCTATTTCTGGCAATTCTGTATTACATGCCAGGAGTTGTCACCCCAAAAACGTGACATACTCCATAGCCAAAGGCCAACTCATGAATTGCTCAACTCATGAAACATTTGTGAAACACAAGAGGGATTTACTTAACCGGTTAGACAACAGGGGTTACCCTAAGAAAGTTGTTAACAGGGCTGTTCGAGAAGTTGAAAAACTTGACCGTAACTCTATGCTTGTGGAGAAGAGTAAATACTCACAGGTCAAAAAATCGGATCAAGTCACTTTTGTCACCGACTTTAGCTCTGACTACCAGTCGATATGTGACATCATTAAAAGACACTTTAAGCTTCTTGTGGCTGACGACAAGCTCATAAACTGTGTATCCAAAGGGATTAGGTGCTCTTATCGCCGCAATAAGACATTGGGCAATTACTTATCACTTACAGTTTTGAGCAATCCTCGTGCCACAATTAGCTGATGGTTGACATCTAAAGGTATGTTTAGGTGTGGGAGTAACCGGTGTAAGGCCTGTGATTACATAATCATATCTGACACTTTCACATCTACAGTTACCAATCATCAATTTTTGTTTAAATTGTACTAATTTTGTCATTTACTTGATCACATGCACTTTGTGCAAGATTCAATATGTAGGACTCACAACTAGGGACATCAGGTCCCGCATTAGAGAACACTTGTCCACTATTAATGTGGGCAAATCGTCATCACCTATAGTACAACATTTCTGTACAAAACACAATCAAGATGTCTCATCTTTCAGATGGCTAGCTATAGACCACATACCTCATCCTAAAAGAGGAGGAGATAGACAGAGGCTCTTAGAAAAACGTGAGATGTTATGGATTTTTAAATTATCAACTAAAGTCCCTTTGGGCCTAAATGCTGAATATGATTTGATCAATTATTGGGAGTAAAGATTCCTTTATTTCAATCTATTTGGCTGTTCATTTCCTTCCATCCATCTCCACTTTCTTAATGATTATTATTTTATGTAGATGGTGTCCATTCTGCTAATGATTCAATTTTGGGTTACCATCATCTGTGGCTATAATCATTAATATTATAATTATTAATATATTTTTTGAATACTAGTGACATCTGGTTTATACTTCATTTTATTTTATATTATGCACAGGTGTATGTTTTCCATCCATGGTGTCTATATATACGTTTAAATATTCCAGTGTAATGTTAGATCTTATAATCCTACATTGGCCCTTTATGGTTATTTACTCTTTGCCTTTGTCTATTAAGTCTCCAATTTAACGTATATTATGGCCTTCTCCCTTACAATTATATTGACATATAAATCATATATTGATTTTATTATTTGCATATATATGTATATATTTATTTTTATGATATGGGAGCTAGAACATACACATGTGTGTGTGCATATGTGTCTACATATATATGTGAGCATATGTATATGTACTATTTTCATATGCAAAATCCTTTTCTTGATGTCTTGCACTAGTATGTGCATAATCATCATTTTTCATGTGCACACATATGTATGTATTCACAATTCTCTTTTTCTTTTTCATGTGGTTTTCTGTTTGATTTGATTTGATTTTCATTTTTATTTTATTGAACTCAATATCAAATATATTGTATTTTGCAATACATATTTATTTCATGTTCAAGAGTTTTATGCAATACAATCAACGATTTTTTGTTGTTCACATCTATCAACTGTTTAAAATGAATTTAACATGAACATTACTATGCATGTATTGATTGAAATTTTAAATTCAATTCTATCTAAATGTGTCCATCTAAGTTACTATAGCATAGGGAGCATCTTTGTGTTTATATTAAGATATGTGGTCTCAGGTACACTGCAACACGTCATTTTACAGGTGTGTTTTGATTAAATTAGTTTTATCCAATAGGGGTGAAGTACACCCTTTTTAAGTTTCACATGCAAGCTTATACCTTTACCAGTAGTGAGTACGGCGCCAGCCGAAACGCGTATACTGTTCTTTCCTTCAGTGTACCTTGTACCTCCATGAACTTTTACTTGATGACCGAATAAAGGCAAAGTTTTACATAGCGGCTGCTTCCAGTTTCTTCTTGGTTCTATTTCGTTTGTCCCCTTGAAGCAATGCAACTTCCACAGTGATTTCCGCTAATGTTTGGCTGTGTTGGGACCTCTCTGGATACAGCAGCGATCACATTGGCTGATAAGTGACAAGCCTCCAACTGACAAGCCTCCATTGTTGCCAGCAATCCATTGGATCACAGGATGAGAGTGGAACATCCGGTTCTCGCGGTGTGAGCGGAGATAGCCGGAGCAGCACACGAATGCAGCGTTCCATACGGACCACCTGTGTTAAAAGTTTGGTTTTTCTTGCTGAGCAGTATAACGAGGAGGGAGCTGATTGACTGCACACACGGACCGGCTAAACTCAGGTCAGAGCTGTAGCCTTGGATAAGCACTATTCACTGAGGCATTTGCCCTTCTATATATGCAAGTGCTTTTATGAACGCTCCAAGTCAGTTGCGGTATCCATTGTTCTATTGAGACTTATTTCATCTCATTTATTGTGTTTGTTCCCAACCGCCCATATATATATATATATATATATATATATATATATATATATATATATATATATATATATATATTTACATCTACATACATATGTTTTATATGTTTCATAGCTATCACTAATTTAACCCCTTCTATACCTGGCATCTTTTCTGGTTTTGTATGCACAGTACCTTTGCCTGAATATTACACCATACAGACTGATGATCACTAGAGCCTAAGTTCTCACTCACAGACACCTCAGATACTATATCACTGTTTGTAAGTACTAAATCTAATATAGTTCCTTTACGTGTTGCTTCTTTTACTAGTTGCTCAAGAGATACCCTTTGTAAAGATTCCAGAATATATTTACTTCTAGTTGATTTGGCAACAGGTACTGTCCAGTCTATATCAGTTATATTAAAGTCCCCCACTACTATAACATTGCCCTTCATTGTAATTTTGCCTATTTCATCAATTAATAAATTGTCTGATGCTTCATCCTGTAATGGTGGTCTATATACTACTCCTATTCTAAACACCTGTTTCCCTTCAGTTTCTATAGTTACCCAAACACTTTATACTTTGTCATTTTTTCTACAATTTCAGTTACTTTAATATTTTCTTTCACGTACAGAGCAACTCCGCCCCCTTTTTTTTCTACTCTATTTTTTTTAAACAAGATGTAACCAGGCATGACTGTTTCCCAGTCGTGAGAGTCATTGTACCATGTCTCTGTTATAGCTACTAAATCCAATTTATCTTAAATCATTATTGCAGTAAGTGCAGGTAATTTATTTACTAAACTGCAAGCATTTGTGCACATTGCATTTCTAGAATTCTCAAATCCTTTTGCATGGTCAATACAACCCCTGCCTACATTACTCAAAGTCTTATTCCAAAAAGTTATATTTTGTTTCTTAAATAAACAAGAATGTAAAATTTGGTTGACTGTCTTGTCATGTTCTGGGGGACAGATGGGTATGTTAACACTGTCCCCCTTCTTTAGACAAGACTGAGGTACCTTTGAGGTTGGAGAGGTTTAATAGAGCTCTTAGGGTTTGGGAATCTTTGCCTCCTCCTAGTGGTATGGAAGAGTAATTCTCAGTAGTAATGGATTGTGGACTCTCACCACCTGTATGAAAAAAATGTATTTCCAAAATTTCAGGGGTGCCAAGGTTAGGTGTCACTGGTTTAGACCATTATCACCCACTTCTCATAGAAATATATAAAAAAAAAACATATTTTATGGTTGGAATTTTTCAACTACTTTTTTAATAAGCTGAGTTTAGACATGGCTAGGAGCACACATAAATTGCCCAGATTGATTAACCTCCATGACATCTGAACTTTATCTAGTTTTAAAAAGTATCTAATATTTGGGTTCATTTGCACTTGTTTTTGGTAGATAATATTTTCTGAACCTCAGTATTTTCAGTGAGTTTTTCCAGTAAACACAGTGAAAATCCTATTATTCTTCTGCTGCCGACAACCCTGAAGTTCGTAAAAAACAAACGGCTAGATTACGAGTTTTGTGGTAAGCTGAAAAAGCAGCGTTAACAGGTCCTAACGCTGCTTTTTCACTATCGCTGGTATTACGAGTCTTGTAGGTTTAGGGGCACCGCACACTTTTTTGGCCTTACCGCAAACCGACTTACGTAAACTTCGTAAAGTCTTTTTTCTATGGAACTTCCATAGCTCCGGTATTACGAGTCTGTCCTGGGAGGCCAAAAAGTGAGCAGTACACCCTACCCCATCAAGATCCCTAACTCATTTTAAAGTCAGTAGTTATGAGTTTTACAATACAAAGCCGTAGCATAAAACTCATAACTAAAGTGCTAAAAATTACACTAACACCCATAAACTACCTATTAACCCCTAAACCGAGGCCCTCCCGCATTGCAAACTCTATAATAAAATTATTAACCCCTAATCTGCTGCTCCAGACATCGCCACCACTAGAATAAACATATTAACTCCTAAACCGCCACACTCCCGTGTTGCAAACACTAGTTAAATAATATTAACCCCTAATCTGCCGCCCC
Source organism: Bombina bombina (assembly GCF_027579735.1). Classification (NCBI taxonomy): domain Eukaryota; kingdom Metazoa; phylum Chordata; class Amphibia; order Anura; family Bombinatoridae; genus Bombina; species Bombina bombina. The sequence goes on along the minus strand of NC_069501.1, from coordinate 1,177,373,855 downwards.
TAACATCGCCGCCACCTACATTATACTTATTAACCCCTAATCTTCCGCTCCGGACATCGCCGCAACCTACATTATATTTATTAACCACTAATCTGCTGCCCCCAACATCGCCGCCACCTACCTACATTTATTAACCCCTAATCTGCTGTCCCCAACGTCGCCGCCACTATATTAAATGTATTAACCCCTAAACCTAAGTCTAACCCTAACCCTAACACCCCCTAACTTAAATATAATTTAAATAAATCTAAATAAAATTACTATCATTAACTACATTATTCCTATTTAAAACTAAATACTTACCTGTAAAATAAACCCTAAGATAGCTACAATATAACTAATAGTTACATTGTATCTAGCTTAGGGTTTATTTTTATTTTACAGACACGTTTGTATTTATTTTAACTACGTAGAATAGTTATTAAATAGTTATTAACTATTTAATAACTACCTAGCTAAAATAAAGACAAATTTACCTGTAAAATAAAACCTAACCTATGTTACACTAACACCTAATACTACCCTACAATTTAATAAATTAACTAAATTAAATACAATTAAATAAATTTCTTGATTTCTTTGGGGCAATGCCCGCAAAAGGCCCTTTTAAGAGCTATTGATAGTTTCGTTTAGGCTAGGGTTTTTTTTTATTTTGGGGGGCTTTTTTTATTTTGATAGGGCTCTTAGATTAGGTGTAATTAGTTTAAAGATCTGTAATTTGTTTTTTATTTTCTGTAATTTAGTGTTTGTTTTGTGATTTAGCTAATTTAATTTAATTTATTGAATAGTATTTAATTTAGTTAATTTATTTAATTGTAGTGTAGTGTTAGGTGTTAGTGTAACTTAGGTTAGGTTTTATTTTACAGGTAAATTTGTATTTATTTTAGCTAGGTAGTTATTAAATAGCTAATAACTATTTAATAACTATTCTACCTAGTTAAAATAAATACAAACTTGCCTGTAAAATAAAAATAAACCCTAAGCTAGCTACAATGTAACTATTAGTTATATTGTAGCTAGCTTAGGGTTTATTTTATAGGTAAGTATTTAGTTTTAAATAGGAATTATTTAGGTAATAATATTAATTTTTATTTAGATTTATTGTAATTATATTTAAGTTAGGGGGTGTTAGGGTTAGAATCCAAAAGTAACAGAGATCTGAGCACTCAGGGCCAAAAGTAAAATCCAGGAATCTTTATTAAACAAAATATAAAAGCTGCATCAATGTGCAGGTAAGCAGGAATAGCAGTCCTGACGCGTTTCGCGCCCCCTAGTGGCGCTTAGTCATAGGAACTATTGCTAAACATATCTGAAGTGTACTTAAAGGGATCACTGTCCAATCAGCAGCCAGTAACTGCAAAAATCGGACATCACCCTGAAGAGAACACTGACAGTATGTTAGGAAATTTTTAAAATCAACAAATGTAATAAAATTGAAGGTACAAAAGAATCTTTGTATGCATACTAACAGGCTGTTATGAATAGAAACATTAAAGACATATAAATGCATGTCTACAAACTTGTATAGCTGATTAAATATTTAAACTTTGTAAGTGAAAAATGCCTCATTAACAGTAAGCTGAACAGATCCATAGCTAAAGACTAAACCTAGGACGATATATTCAAATATTGTTAGCAAGCATTAGGGCATGATGGCAATGTTAGAGCTATACAAGTATATAATTAATATACAATCAGCAAGATTTAGATCATGTTTGGAAAATGATGGGTGTTATGGAAAAATAAGGGATGTTGTTGTACTAATCTATAATATATGATGAATTTATATATATAAAAGTATGCTATTGGCTTAATTAGCAATCGTCAATCTGGAAAGGGAGAGCATCAAAAATAGAAAAAGATGCATATATGCAATTATTAATAGTAATTATTATATAAATTAAAGATAGCATATTTTAGCATTAATCTATAAAGTAAGAAATGTCCCATTCCAGATTGATACCCTTAGGGTGTCTGGTTTCTAATTTTAGAATCCAGAATAACTCCCTTTTTGTAAGGAGTTTATGTCTGTCCCCTCCTCTGGTAGGTCTGTGAACTACTTCAATGATTTGCGCTCCAAAATTGGGAACACCAGTTAAATGCAGACCATTAAAGTGTTTGGCAACTGCTGAGTTTTTATTGAAATTTTCAACATCTTTCAAATGTTCCCTAACTCTATCTCGAAACTCACGAGAGGTTTGGCCTACATATTGGTGTTGGCAAATATTGCAGTTAAGTACATAAACTACCCACTTGGTTCTACAGGTGGCATAGAAGTTGATTGCATAAGTTTTTAGCGTGCTTTTTGAATGGAAGTTATTGCCTGTAATGATCGACTTACAGGCTTTGCAGTTGAAATTATGGCATCTGTAATTTCCCCTACTACCACAGTGAAGCCAGGTAGGGGAGGACAAATTACTGGTCTGTATCATAGTCGGTGCCAACTTTGAGCCCAAAGTTTCTGGCTTTCTAGAAACAAATTTAAAATTTGACACTGAGTTTGATATTAAGGGATCATTTTTAAGTACTGGAATGTGTTTCTTTAGGATTTTAACTACTTCATTGTACTGATTAGAAAATGGGGTACTGAATACTATTGCGTTTTCTGAAAAAGATCTATATGATTTTATTTGTTTTGAAGTGCAATCCATTTTTGCATCTTCCTGTGCCTTGTCTAATAGACTTGAGTTGTAACCTCTGGCTAACAATCTCTTTTTTAGTTCATTGGATTGATTAGAATAAATTTCATCGTTGTTAGTGTTTCTCTTAAGTCTTAAAAATTGACTTTTTGGAATTGACCTTAGCAGGTGGGGAGGATGTGCTGATTGAGCATGTAAAATGGTATTACCAGCAGTTGGTTTTCTGTAAGTACTTGATATAATGGTTCCATCCTCCTCCACTCCCTCCAAAGTCAAATCCAAGAAGTTGACTGTATGGGAATTGGTCTCGCCTGTAAATTTTAATTCGTTAGTATTAGTATTCAAATATTCCAAAAAATGAGCAATGGAAATGCCCCCATGGTCCCTGTCCTCAATTATGAAAATCATGTCATCAATAAATCTGTTATAAAACACGGTGTCATGTATGAATGGATTTTGATATGAATAGATGTGTTGGAGTTCCCACCAACCCACATATAAATTGGCATACGAGGGGGCGAATTTCGCCCCCATAGCCGTTCCGCATAATTGTAAATAAAACTCTTTATCAAAAATAAAATAATTGTGGGTTAGTAGGAACTCCAAACAATCACAAATGAAGATTTTCTCTTCCTGTTTATAAGCAGTGTCCCTATCCATGAACCATTTTATTGCTCTGACTCCCTGATTATGGGGGATACATGAGTATAAAGACTCAATGTCTATTATCACCCAATTGTAATCTTTCTTCCATTTTATACTTTTTAAATTTTCCAATAAGTTACCGGAGTCCCTGAGGTAGCTGTATAAATTCGCTACTAATGGCTGGAGAATACAATCTAGCCACTCAGACATAGGCTCCAAAAGGGAGCCTATGCCTGAGACTATAGGCCTACCAGGAGGAGAAGAGATGTCCTTGTGTATTTTGGGGACATGATGGAAGATTGGTATGACCGGGGACTTAGGTATCAAAAGTTCAATGTCTTTTCTTTGAAGTATTCCCAAGGCCAAACCATCCTCCAACAGGTCCCCAAGTTTACTCTTAAAAATAATGGTTGGATCTGCAGGCAGTTTGCGATAAATGGATGTGTTTGCAAGTTGCCTGTTTGCTTCTGATAGGTAAGCCTTGTTGTTCATAAGAACAATCGCGCCGCCCTTATCAGCATTTCTCAAGACCAGGTTTTTATTAAGTTGTAATTTTTTTAGGGCAATAGATTCTTTGTGTGTTAGATTAGTGTGATGATGTGTTTTATCATTTATTTTATTCGCCAATTCTAACAAATCTCTTTCTACACCTTGTTGGAAGGCATTGATATGAGGCCCTCTGACTTGTATAGGATAAAAATCCTTATTTTTTATTATAGGAGGAGTTATGGAGTGAGTTCCGAGACCATTGAATTGGTCCCCACTGCAGGATAAATCTCTCATAACCTCCAAAGTACAGCAGTCCTTAAAGTCTTTCAATTGATGACATTGACCAGAAGGGAGGTCATTATTTTGATTGATGTTGGTTTGACCATTGTCCTCTGAAGATGTGTCTGAAAAGAATTTTTTCAGAGTTAGTTTGCGGACAAATTTATTTACGTCCAAGATGGTATCAAAGACTGAGAACTTGTTGGACGGAGCAAAACCTAATCCTCTTTTCAATAGTGAAATTTCCTCATCAGTTAGATTGTAATCTGAGAGATTTACAATGTTTAAATTGTTGTCTTTTATTTCTTGTTCTTGCGTGTGGATTTTTTGCCTATTGTTCCGCCTTTTGGATCTTCTTGTCCTACGCCTAAAGGGCCACTCTTTTTAGTAGTAGTTGTTGATATTATTGTTGGTATTTCCTCATCTGAATCTTCCATAGAGGAGGCTGAAGTAGAGCCGCTTTCAGGTGCCGAGGAATGGAGGGAATTAGATTCCGGGTCAGATGATTCTTGTTCAGTTGATGAAAAGGACACCTTCTTGGCTTTGTTCTTATTTTTCAGTATAGACCTTGGGTTGTCCTTATCTTTAACTTCTTTCTTCTGTCCTGTGTGGCGCCTGTATCTTCTATTGCCATATTGAGGCCAAAAGTACACTCTATTATTTTCATAGTCCTTACGGTCTCTGTCAAACTTGTTCTTCTTGAATTCAGCCAGTTCAGCATCTAGTTTTTGTATGTGTTCCTTCATTTGGACCTTTAGATTGTTGTAGGCTTCATTGTTTTTATGGTTTTTTAATGAAACCTTATCAATTAAGATAGTTTCTTTTAGTTTCTCCCTTCTTCTCTGCTTGTCTTTAATAAGAATTTTTATGAGAGTGTTGGAACAAAGAGTGAGGGTATCAGTCCACTCATCTATGAGGTCCTGATCTTCCAGCTGGTAGGTTGGAAATTTTCGTAAACGCAAACCTCTGGGAATTCTATTAGATTCTAAATAGTGGTCAAAGGTAACTATATCCCACATGAGTCTTAAATCTGTGGTCAGCAGTTTTTCATGGATGGTGAACTGGGATTTGATATCTGCAGTGGGTTCCATTCCCTCATTTTGTTTTTTAAAAACAGTATTGAAGTAGTCTTTTCTATTTTCCAAATCGAAAAGAGAGCCTGTAGAGCAAGATGGTTTGTCCTGCATTTTTTATATAGGTGTAAAGACTTATAAAACACCTAAAAAGATTGTTATTTGTTATATGTATATTATAATCAATGGATTTTTAGCAAAAAAATATGCTATGCCCCCTTCTATGTAGTTATAGAAGCACCGCTGGTAATAAAAATGGCCAACATTTATTATTTTGACCAATTTTTGACCATTTAGGTAGCCTGTTTAATTTTTAGCCTTTTTTAATGTGAAAAATATTAGTTTAATTTAATATAGTCAGTTGTCACAAAATTTAGCAATGCTTATATGCCTATTGCATACAAAAGTAGACAATGGTTGACAGTATAATATCTGCAGAGTGTCTCTGTTATGATACAATACAGTTAAATCCTTTACAAATAGGCAAGTAAACTCTTTTACCTGGTCCGTATGTCCACGGGCTGTAGGAAAAAAGAGTCACTGTATCGGGATAGCCGGTACTGAGTCCCAGTGATGTCCGGAGTGTGACAGCTGATTTGCGGTATAGTCCGGTCCGTGCAGGCGATGAAAGAAAGTTCCGGCGTGTGACGTCATCAGCGTTCGCCGCGACAGGAAGACGGAGGGTCCGCTCAGTGTGAAATATGCACAGGCTTTAGGAAAACACTTGACAAAACAAGGTACAGGCAGTAAACTGAATTTAATTTACATTACCAGCGGTGCGGTGCTTCAGAGGTGCGGTAGGAACAAAAACCGCCAGTATAAGAATCCAAAAGTAACAGAGATCTGAGCACTCAGGGCCAAAAGTAAAATCCAGGAATCTTTATTAAACAAAATATAAAAGCTGCATCAATGTGCAGGTAAGCAGGAATAGCAGTCCTGACGCGTTTCGCGCCCCCTAGTGGCGCTTAGTCATAGGAACTATTGCTAAACATATCTGAAGTGTACTTAAAGGGATCACTGTCCAATCAGCAGCCAGTAACTGCAAAAATCGGACATCACCCTGAAGAGAACACTGACAGTATGTTAGGAAATTTTTAAAATCAACAAATGTAATAAAATTGAAGGTACAAAAGAATCTTTGTATGCATACTAACAGGCTGTTATGAATAGAAACATTAAAGACATATAAATGCATGTCTACAAACTTGTATAGCTGATTAAATATTTAAACTTTGTAAGTGAAAAATGCCTCATTAACAGTAAGCTGAACAGATCCATAGCTAAAGACTAAACCTAGGACGATATATTCAAATATTGTTAGCAAGCATTAGGGCATGATGGCAATGTTAGAGCTATACAAGTATATAATTAATATACAATCAGCAAGATTTAGATCATGTTTGGAAAATGATGGGTGTTATGGAAAAATAAGGGATGTTGTTGTACTAATCTATAATATATGATGAATTTATATATATAAAAGTATGCTATTGGCTTAATTAGCAATCGTCAATCTGGAAAGGGAGAGCATCAAAAATAGAAAAAGATGCATATATGCAATTATTAATAGTAATTATTATATAAATTAAAGATAGCATATTTTAGCATTAATCTATAAAGTAAGAAATGTCCCATTCCAGATTGATACCCTTAGGGTGTCTGGTTTCTAATTTTAGAATCCAGAATAACTCCCTTTTTGTAAGGAGTTTATGTCTGTCCCCTCCTCTGGTAGGTCTGTGAACTACTTCAATGATTTGCGCTCCAAAATTGGGAACACCAGTTAAATGCAGACCATTAAAGTGTTTGGGTTAGACTTAGGTTTAGGGGTTAATACATTTAGTATAGTGGCGGCGTTGGGGGCGGCAGATTAGGGGTTAATAAATGTAGGTAGGTGGGCGATGTTAGGGACGGCAGATATGGGGTTAATAATATTTAACTAATGTTTATGAGGCGGGAGTGCGGCGGTTTAGGGGTTAATATGTTTATTATAGTGGCAGCGATGTTGGGGTGGCAGATTAGGGGTTAATAAGTGTAAGATTAGGGGTGTTTAGACTCGGGGTTCATGTTAGGGTGTTAGGTGTAAACATAAATTTTATTTCCCCATAGGAATCAATGGGGCTGCGTTACTGAGTTTTACGCTGCTTTTTTGCAGGTGTTAGACTTTTTCTCAGCTGGCTCTCCCCGTTGATTCCTATGGGGAAATTGTACACGAGCAGGTACAACCAGCTCACCGCTGACTTAAACAGCGCTGGTATTGGAGTGAAGTGTGGAGCAAAATTTTGCTCTACGCTCATTTTTTGTCTGTTAATGCCGGGTTTGTAAAAACCTGTAATAGCACCGCACCCCTGTTCCCGCAAAACTCGTAATCTCGCCGTAGATATATGCACAATTGAGAAAAAACAAAATGGCCAATTCAGGGGTTTTGGAATTACAGGTTGCAGGGCTTCTATGTTGATTGATATCTTTTTAAAGCAACATAAAACTCACGTTTCCTCTGTTCTATCTAAAAATGGTTCTAAATGTATTAGATTGCCTTGTTTTTGGGAAAATGGATGTCTCTGTGCTGAAATTACTTTTTTGGGTGTTGTCCCTGTCAGCAAGTGAGTAATAGTCATGCACTTACTGTTAGTTTTACCTTAAATATAAACAGTTACATAACCCTTTTTCATGCAAAAAATATTTGTAATATATTTAACTGCTCATCTTTGGTATACTTGATCGAATGTCCCTTTAACCCCTTAATGACCAGCGACGTACCCACACAACCTAGTTTGTATTAGTTGGTTTTATTGCCTGTTTTATATCTGTTCCTAATTGTTTGCAGCGGGAAAGCAATCTTAAAACAAAAAAACACATACATTTTCTGAGTTAAATTACATGAAAAGGGGACAAAATAAACAATGAAAAAATATTATAACTTTTTATTTAACTAATTAAACCTTTTTATATTATAATCTCATACTGTTTAATATCCCTTTAAATTGCTTATTATTTTTGTAACTTTAATTTATTGAGTAGCCATCGTTTGTATCTGTTTTGGAAGTTGCTTCCTAGGGGTCCATTTATTATTGTGCGGACGGACATGATCCTATATAGCGAACCATGTCCGCCGCACATCGATAAATACACTGTCGGCATTTATCATTGCACCAGCAGTTCTTGTGAACTGCTGGTGCAATACTGCCCCCTGTAGATTCACGGCCAATCGGCCGCTAGCAGGGGGTGTCAATCAATACGATCGTATTCGATCAGGTTGATTTCTGTCTGCTTCCTCAGCGCAGGCGGACAGGTTATGGAACAGCGGTCATTCGGAGCTTGATAAACAGACCCCCTAAAGTTATCCAAAATTGCTGGGGTTAAGTCTGTAATTTACACATGCAAAAACTTTATGGGGTACTGGATAATAATTATAAAAGTATTGTCCTTTTATCTGTGAGACTTGATCATTTTAAAATTGCCTATAAATGTGTTGTTAAAGGGACATGAAACTTATTTTTTTTTTTTTTTTTATCATTCAGATGGAGAATACAATTTAAAAATAAATAAATTCCAATTTACATCTATTATCAAATTATTAGTCTCATGTATTTTTTGTTGAAGAGACTACCTAGATAGGTAAAGTGCACATGTCTAAGAACTATATGGTAGAAATTTTGCAAGAATTCTTTATAGCATTAGATGGCAGCAGTGTTAGCAAAATATGTTACAGTGTACAATAACATTCTTGCCTAAATGCTGGTATATAGTTCTCCACCCCCTTGCACACCCATGCGCCTAGCTACCTGCTTTTCAACAAAGGATACTAAGTGAACAAAGTATAGTTGATAACAGAAGTACATTGGAAAGTGTTTTTTTTTTATTCTACACTCTGAGTCATAACAGAAAAAAAATGGGGTTGCATGTCCTTTAAAGCAAAAAGACTGGCACATGTTAAGTATAATGAACCGATAATGAAAATGGTTTGATTGAGTTGACAAATGTTAACATATTGATAATTATCAAACTATAGATAATGATCAACCTTATTTATCTAAAGTGACTTAAATGAACAGTATTTGCCTTGAATGTTTTTTTTTCTGAATCAAGATTTTATTGATTTTAACAAATGGCAAAAACAGTGAAAGAGTAGCTAACACTTAAAGGGGCAGTAAAGTCATAATTAGACAGCCATGATTTAGGCAGAGCATACCATTTTAAACAACTTTATAATTTACTTCTATTATTTAATTTTCTCCCTTCTCTTGTTATCCTTTGCTGAAAGGTTTATCTAGGAAGGCTCAAGAGAAGCAAAGAACCCAGGTTCTAGCTGCTGATTGGTGGCTGCATATAATGGTCATTTGCTCACCCATGTGTTCAGTTAGAAACCAGTAATACATTGCTGCTCATTCAACAAATGATACAAAGAGAATGAAGCAAATTTGATAATAGAAGTAAACTGGAACTCGCCAGAAACACCAGTTATGAAGCAGCGGTCTGAGGAGGCAGACAGAGATCACGTGAAATCAACCCGATCCAATACGATCGGGTTGATTGACACCCCCTGCTAGCGGCCGATTGGCCGTGAATCTGCAGAGGGCGGCATTGCACCAGCAGTTCACAAGAGCTGCTGGTGCAATGCTGAATGCGGAGAGCGTATTGCAATATGCTCTCCGCATTCAGCGATGTCTTTCGGAGATGATCCGCTGATCGGATCATGTTGGACAGACATTTCATAAATAGGCCCCTAATTGGCTTTACCAAATATGAATTGCAAAACAAACCACTTTATACTTAGACAAGCCTAGATTGTCTCCTCCAGGTTTCTGTATTGAAAAACAATTGCTGCAAACAAGGTGTTGATTTGTTAATAAAATGTTTAGACTTGGCTGATGTTATTCTATAGCAAGTGTAATTTTAAAAGTGTTAACTGTCCCTTTAATGTATTAAAGCATATACACTGTGGTAGAAAACAGAGTCTATGACTAAGCACCTCTAGGGGGTGTGAAACGTGTCAGAGAGACTACTCTTTGAAGCCATCTATGTCTGCCTTGCTATTTGTTTTTCAATACATTGTGTTTTTAACCTTACAACACCTAGCAGTGCCGTACTTTTTATATTTGCCTCAAACTATATGAGCGAGCTGATCTGTTGCAGTACAGGCACTACAAGCTGGGAGGAAATACAGGGGACGTCTCTGCCCCCAAGTTGCAGTGTGTAGCTTGAAGCCACGGCTTGTGTAGAGACTGTAGTAAAAAAAAACTTTGCCAATTCTATGTTGATCAACAGAGATTCCTTGTAGAACTTACATGGCTGCCACCATACGCTAGTGAATGTGAGTGTTAAAAAAATAAAATTCTCTGTATAGTAAAAGACATAGTCAAATACTTGTTCCTGCCGGGTTATGTTTTCTTCTCTTTTTATTATATCTCCTGAATTATTGCCATGTAGATAAGAGGGACAAACAGAAAAATGAAATATGAGGAAAAAACCCTTAGAACTCATATCCCTGCAGCACTCTGCAGTTATCTAATTCTTGAATTCCTCCCTATACTAACTAGACTGTCAGGTAACTGTAACCTTAATGTCTCACATCTTTAATAACAGATTTCTGGAATACGATCAAAGTAGACGTGGCAGCCAAAATACATAGAAATGATCAAGAAAAGTCAAATCACTTTGATTCTGGTGTTACCGCATAAGAAACGTATCCAACACATACTTTAGCTCTAGTAACATTCATTAAAGTGCTCGTTAGCTCGAAAATGTTTATCACAACGGAAGGAAAATCTTCCCTCATGTAAGATCATCCACAAATAGCATTTGTTTAAAAATACTTTTATATTTAGTCATTTGAAAAGTGCTTTTGTGCTTTATAAAATATTTTGTCTATTTCCTGACACTAATTGGGGCTTCAAAGGTTGTTTGATTTTGGAAAATATTTTTTATTCTTATAATGAAGGATTTTAGGTGATAGCATATAACAAGCAGTGAAAATGTGTAGCACAGTTCTTGTAAACCTTGCCTCGAGTGATCTAAAACAGCTGCCAGTTATCCTCCAAAAAATACTAGCTGGCCTGTAAGGTAGGGTTACATAATGGTACTTCCCCAAAGTTTTACCTTAGTGTCTCTCTCTCTCTCTCTCTCTCTCTTTCTCTCTCTCTTTCTTTCTCTCTTTCTTTCTTTCTTTCTTTCTTTCTTTCTTTCTTTCTTTCTTTCTTTCTTTCTTTCTTTCTTTCTTTCTTTCTTTCTTTCTTTCTTTCTTTCTTTCTTTCTTTCTTTCTTTCTTTCTTTCTTTCTTTCTTGAGATATAGAGATGATTGTACCCCCCCTTTGGCCAGTAACAGACAAATCACACACACTGCAGTGATTTGATTCTCCACAGACAGGTGTTTTTTTAAACCTCTACCGCTTAAAAAGTAAAGATGGTGTAAGCTCTGTTTATTTGAAGAAAATTGTTTGTGACAAAGAGGTCACAATTTAAGGCTAGAGGAAAGGAGATTTAATCTCCAGCAACGTAAAAGCAATCAAATTGTGGAACTCATTACCTAGGGAGATAGTAAATGCCAATACCTTACATTTAAAAAGGGTTTATATACATTGCTGGCAAGAAACAGAATTCAGGGATATGATTGCTTGTGTTAATGGGTCACCTTTTTAATGGGATTAATTTGAGCTCAACTGGAGCTTTTATAGTTAGTATATTAAGATTTGTATAGGTTGAACTCAATGGACTTTTTTAAACCTCATCTACTACATGTTACTATGTGAAGGTTTTTACCCCAGTGGTTCTATGTAACATATAGAACAGCATGTATACACCCTCATAACTGCAGGTAATACATATGTATATAAGTAATGCAAAGAAGCATATGAGGCCTTTAAAATGTAGCTCTCAATCAGTATTTTTGTACAGATTTTACAGGACAGCCTACTGAAAATACTGGACTGTCCGTTTGAATACTAGACAATCCTATTTACCCACCTTGGTTACTATTTTATAACATTAAAAGAGCTTGCACACATTTTCTCAGAGTTTTCAAATTCTAAGCCCCTCTAATCCATCAAAAAACAAAAATGATGACTTACCAGATAATTTCCTTTCCTTCGATACAGGGAGTCCACAGCTGCATTCATTACTTGTGGGAATACAGAACCTGCCCACCAGGAGGAGGCAAAGACACCCCGGCCAAAAGGCTTAAATACCTCCCCCACATCCCTCATCCCCCAGTCATTCTGCTGTGGGAACAAGAAACAGTAGGAGAAATATCAGGGTGAAAAAGGTGCCAGAAAAAAAACCAACTAAAATTTAGGGCTGCCCACTGAGTATGGGCGGGAGCTGTGGACTCTCCCTGTATCGAAGGAAAGGAAATTATCTGGTATGTCATAATTTTTGTTTTCCTTCTAAATACAGGGAGAGTCCACAGCTGCATTCATTACTTGTGGGAAAATTATACCCAAGCTACAGAGGACACTGAATGCAAGCAGGAGGGTACAAATAAGAGGTGGCCCAACCTGAGGGCACCACAGCCTGCAAGAAAACCAAACTCCCGAAGGCTTCCTTGATAGAAGCAAAAAATAAAAAGAATAAGAATCTTAGGAGGACCAAGCAGCCTCTCAACAATCAGAACCATAGGGTCTCATGTCAGAGACCCAAAAAGATGTCACTGCACTCGAACTGAGCCATAAACCTCTGAGGAGGCTCGTGTCCTGCTGTTTCCTAGAGCCAGCAAAAAACCCTCCTCCACCAACAAAGAGGAAGCTTCCAAAATCTTGTACTCCCCAGATATGGATAACATAAAGGAAAAACAGACTACTCTGATGAAGTTTGACAGAACCTCGAGGAAGATTTCCCAAAAAAGAAAGAACCTCTTCCCATTTGAATAATCTTAGGGAGAAACTCGGATAGCCTTATTGAAACACAGGAACCCATGACACATAGAAAAAAGATCTACAGGCGAAATAAGTCCTTGAATAAAATTCAAAGACACTATCTTGAATAGGTACAAAGGTAACCAGATGTAACTCCTGAAGGATGATCCAACCCCAAAGGAGCAGGTAATAGACTAGCTGGCCCTGCCTCAGGCATTGCCCTAGCAAAAGCAACTGAATACCTGGAAGATCAGACACCCTCTGGAACAGGAGCACAAACAGATAGCAAAAACTGCTTGCAAAAGAGCATACCAGAGAAGGACCCACAGCTGGTAACCATCTGCAACCTCCGCTTGCCAGGCAGCTAAGCCAACCAACAGGCTATCTTGGTAAGTTGCCCATTCGAACAGGGACTAGCTAGACAAGCCCTGCACCACCTCATTCTAGAGGGGAAGAAGAAAACTCTGGGATCCATAAGAAAGACCGGACAAGCCAGCTCCTCCCGACAAAAAGAGAGGGAGTCCTCCACACCTAAGAAAGGTAAAGAGGAACCAGATACGAGCAGAAGGAAAAGACCAAAACCCTTCAGAAAAAAACTTCTCTAGGCTAGGGCCAAGCAACCCCTCACAATTTGCCCCGGAAGAAAAGATCCCCAGACGCAAAGAGACCCAGACCCGGAAGATCCCTGCAACAAGGGAACCCTCATGGTAACGAAGCCTCTAAACCGTGGTTACGAACCCATGGACAAAAATGGGCCAACGGTCACACAGATGCCCACTCCAGATAGAATCGAGCCATCCTCGAAAAAGAGTGACATGGTCAAAAGAAGAAGGTTAAAATAGATCTCCTCAGATTAAGAAAACTGCCACAGAAGAATTCAACTCCAAGCCTACAGCTTGCTAGGCTGCAAAATAATCCCTTCGGCCACTTAGTCCTGTGGACCTCAACTGAGACACTCGATCTGCTTTCTACAGATACCCTTTCAAAAACTTCTGGATAGACACACCAAATGGATGATCGTAAGGAACATCCGTTTCAAAAAATCACGCTCAGAGAAAGGATTGTCAAGAGACCCTCCTATCTATGCAGGAGGAACCCACTAACTCACCTAGAGGTCCCAACTGGCATGGACCCAGAAGACTAGACCTCAGAGCCAAATGATTGGAAGGAAAATCTGATTCACATATCCAGGAAAACACTCTCTCCCTGCTGACAGGGAAGAAACCAAAACAAAACTGCCCCGGGGGAACTAGGATAAAAATCCCCAACACCGGGAGATATGGACTGAACACTGGAGAACAATTTCCCAACCGGTAATCCACAAAAAACTCAGAGGCAGAGTTAAGAACCCAAGCTATGTTGAAGATTCTGCCTGTGCTGAAATCACACAGTGCCAACTAAGGCCTGAAGGTGAATTGGAGGGCAGAACCTGAAGAAGTAAATTTAACTTTGTAAGCTCTAAAGCAGAGAACCTTCCTGTCTGAAATACCAAGCCACATCCAAAGGATCCAACCTGGTGTCAAGTCCACCTCTGAGGATGGAAATAGCAGGAAACAAATCCCAAGGGTCTACTAGTAGACGCAGGAAACCCAGAAACGTCAAGACTCGGAAGCCCCCGCAACACCTAGAAATAGGCTACTGCCACCTAAAACCCCAGATCCCAAACTTAGGACCGAAACGAGGTTCCATAAGAAAAATGGTCCCTAAGACCGGACCCGCTTAAACAAGCATGGTTTAAATGGACATCCAGGGTCAGCCGCCGGATTCGAACCATCAATCTTCGAGTTGCAAAGCCACAGAGAAAACTACCAGACTACAATGGACTGTTTAGACAGGAAAGATATCCTTCCTCCTAAATCCAGGTAAAGGGAACCGTGTATACTCTCTGATAAAAAGATCAAATAAGCTCTGCTTAAAGATCATTGGACCCAGAAGGACGGTAAAACCCCTCCCCTAATTGGGCCATTCACTAACAGTGTATGACACTGCAAAGAGTATCGGGACAAGACTCCAGAAGTCCCCTAGTCCAGTAAAAAACAGAATGAAAAGCTCAACTCTGGCCTCTAGGACCACCGGACCCATATGATCCAGCATCAAGTGCCCATCCAGAAGCACCTAAGACAGGTCCTGCCTGTCTTTTGGTATGGAAGGGCCCGCTCTGCCTGAACCAGAATACTAGAAAGAGCTCCTTCTCTATATTAGAAGGGAAAAACAGACTGAACTATTACCCAAAACAGGCCAAGCCCAACATCAACGGTACGACACGTCTGTCGTTAAAAAACATAAACAAAAACTTAAGTTCAAGCAGTGCTAGGAGCTAAAATTAAACAAATAGAGAAAACAAGCTCTGAGGCTTAAACTTTCATATCTATAAAATTGAAGGAAACATAACCCCGACCAGAGATCTAGAAGCTTCCAGTGGAAGACCTCGATCTCGACCATTAAAGTCAATATAACCAGGAAAAACCCAAGTGACGAAACTCCAAAAAAGAGTTTCCACAAGAACTCTGAGCTCTTAAAACAAAACTATCCGAAACGGATTAGAAATGAAAACGGTTAAACGCACCTAAAAGGCTTCAAAAGGGTGTGCAAAATGAACAGGTCCTGCCTGTGTATAACACAAACTCCCCATAGAGCTCGGGACTGAGATTTTATAACTATATACATAGAGACGATAAGGGAGAGGATCCAACCCTCTCCACTTGTCTAATCAAGATCGTTATCTGATATAGAGGACTGAGATCCACCTGACAGATCAGGACGGGGAACCTCTAATATCACCAAAATCTCTCTCAGAAGTAATTGCAGGCGTGCCACTCTAAGTCTAAAAGCCAAATCCTCCCCAGTCGGAGGAATCAAATCAAGGCAATACCGACCCCCTTAGTATCTACCTCTGAAGCCTCAGAGGGAACCGCACCCCCAGATGACAGATCTAGCACAATCCTCATTTACCACGACAGCCCATGTGTAGGAGAGCACGGATTAACCTTTCGCTTGCCTGTAGGTGGAAAAGGCAAACTCGCTAAAGCCATAGAGATGGCCATGCAAAAACGTGCAGTAACCTCCAGTGGAAAAAAGTCTCCTTCAGACGAATGAGTAATGGCACTTAGTGGAACTGCATGTGTAGGATAAGATTCTAGGGGACGCACCTCACAGGATGAGGAATCCTCAGAGGTAGACGGCTCAGTGGTCTCTAACATCTCAACATTGTTTGAAGAGAACACCCTATTGCAGCATACGGAACATAATTGAGCAGGCTGGTCTACCTGGTCCTCCTCACAACATACGCAGGTATCAAAATCTGTATCAGAGGAATCCTCTAGAATATCAGACACCTCCATAATTCTAATTAAGAGTTTTAGACAAAAAAACTGGCACCTACACCCCCAATGGCTGGGGCACTCACCACCTCGCAGCCCTCAGTCAGGAATCGGAAATGGAAACAAGACATGACTACGCCCAGTCACATGGTGCCTCATGCAGGACCGCCCCTGCTAGGAAAAGCGTGCCAGCTTAATAAAACTGTGCAGCTCTATAACCTGTATGTTCCGTATCAGCCTAAGAGCCTAAAATGTCTCCTTACACATACGCAGTCAAAATCACATAACAAACATGATTAAAAGGACCCCACTGTTCAATAACCACCCTCAGGGGATATTAACCCTTGATTCCATAAAGATAAAAGAGTCCCACTGAGACCCTGACTTCTATCTTTACATTTGTGTATAAAATGAAACAATCTTAATGGAATCCAATCCGTGGAACAACAACACGGTTCTTCAAGTTTGACAGATAGTAACAGCACCTCTGACATGGACTTGAGTGATGAAAAGCAGGCAGCGAAACTCGTCAATGCTGATTGCTTATAGGAGCTGTTAATCTGAGTCTGGAAGGTTTCGCAGAAAGACTCTCCCTGCATCTCTAGACTCTAACTTTTATCAGTGCTCTCACTCAGAGGCTGACAAGACTACTTAAAACTCCAGTTCCATCCTGAAGGGCAGGTACCCCTCATAAGGAACTACTCCGGAAAAAATAAACTTCCGAGACTTCTCTGCCAACCTCCTGTGATGAAAGGCAAATAATTACTGGGGGATGAGGGACTGGGGGAGGTATTTAAGCCTTTGGCTGGGGTGTCTTTTCCTCCTCCTGGTGGCCAGGTTCTGTATTCCCACAAGTAATGAATGCAGCTGTGGACTCTCCCTGTATTTAGAAGGAAATCCCAGTTTATGAATGTTTTCTATTTTTTTTTATTTTGCACCACAAAACCCATCAGATGCTTCTGCATTCTGAGTATAATACTAATTTGTTAAAGTTACACCGAAACTTTGAAAGTATCAGAATTTGTAAAAAAAAACACAATCTAAAAACATTGCTGTATACAGAATCATGAAGTACAAAATAGAAAGTGCAACTCTTGAATGTAATAAAACTTAAGGGCAACATCAAAAGTCTAAAGTAGGGGGCGGAGCCTACAGCTGTTGCGGTAGGAAGTTTGTGTGAAGAGCTCCTGGACTCACTCAGCTTTTCTAGAATTATTTTCTAAAATTCACCTACATTTCTTGACTTCATAAGCTACAAAACCTTGGGTGACTTAAGAGGAGTATGGGAATATCAAACATAATACTGACCTGCCTATGTTCCTTAGCTAACTCCACAGCGACCAGCCACGAGGTTGAGAGGCCTTACTTGTAAGTCAGACTGTCTATGTTTTTAGGGCTGCCACATATAATCATACACACCCCAGGACCCTGGGTTACCAGACCAGTTCGGTTGTAACTGGATAGCTCTCTGATACACTCTAAAATCTGCTAATGAACTATGTCAAGCCCCTCTGAAGCAATGGAGGTGTACCTTTTGACGGAGATCAACAAATTATTACAAAGCTATCAATCTGCATTCCTAGAAGATTGGCAAAGATCTCTGCCTACCCCGAGACAAGACGATCCAGTCTGCTCTGATACTATATGTTTCAGCGGTGGAGACGCCTTGGGGTCCTGGCGGACCATGCCACATGACGATGTTACCAAGACAGATCTGGATCCTATACACACCATTCACTATGAGAAAGGAGGATGCTCTGTGCTGGTGCCGAGTAATGGCGGTGAGAAAATCGAGCCTCATGGCAATGCTAGTCTGCCTCCTATACAACCAGGCAGTCTGAGAACAGGAGCCTATGGCAACACCCCTACACTTGCAAACCTTTCCAGACCATGCCATGCAATTGCAGTCTTCTGAATACTTGCACGCTCTCGATGTACAGAAGCCTTTTTCAGCCTACGACCTGTTTCTTGCCCTCCCTGGAGTGGAGGATTACTTTGAGACACTCTATCATCAGAGGGAAGTCTGGCTAGCACAAATACCTTACCTGAAGCTGATCCTGGAGAGTCTGGACACTCGTGAGCACTTCTGGGGCATTGTGATTCAGGGTGGAACTACCTGGAATAGCCGGCTTCTTACAGATCGACTTTCAATGATGCATCTCTGGAAATGCACACACCAACATAATAGCCCTGCTAAACAAGGTATAGGCTAATGTCACTGTGCCCTGACTCTCTCTAAGTGATTTCCGGATCGCTTTTTTATAAGACAAAGTTCCTCCTCTTTGATATCATGTAAGCCTAAACTTTGGACTGATTATTGTCTTAAGAGGGCTATAACTTACCAACCTTACCTGTGCTCTATTGTATTGTTTTATAATGAATATCTGAACATAAGATTTTTTTTGCACCCTCAATCACTCCAATAGCATTGAATTTGCACGGCTTCTTTTAGTGCCCTTTACAGTAAAGTGCTAAGCATGTTAATGTTACATACCTATTCTAGTTAAGTCTATAATTAACTCTCTACGTGTAGGATTGCATGAGGTAAATAGTAAGCACCCAACAGTGGTATTAGTTTTTCAGCTTAGGCCAATATGCTTGTTAGTCTCTGATATTACATGCAAGTATAGTTTAACATATAGTCTAGGTAATAGAAGGGAAATTATATTTGGTCTGGGTGACGATTGGACAAAGGCGCAGCCCACGCAACATTCGATTATATATTTTATTTTTCTTCTGTTTCCAGTGATTTCTAAAAAGTAGGATTAACCACTTAGACCCATAGTAAGATTATTTACAGGGTGAAACCTTCCCCCTCTACTTAACTTGTGCTTTAAATTCTTTCAATTTGCCATAGCTGTCATTGTCCTATGCATAAGAGACCATGTACCCCATTGTAGCCCCACTTTTTTTTTATTTTTTTAAAGTTTTTTATTTGATTTAAAGGAAAAGATAACAATTGGGGCCGCGCAGGACCCCTGCTCAAGTATCTGTAAACATGAAGTTCATACACATATATCCAGGGAGGAATAGCGTACATTAAACACATAAGAAAATAACTTTATATATATCGTAGTTCCATACCCAAAGAATAAGCAATAAATTTAATTCGGTGAGAACACATATTTATAAAATAAGAAGGATTGAGGGGAAAGTAGTCCGCCTAGTTGGAACCCTAAAGTGGGCTCTGCTTTGGGGGGGGGGAGGTGGGCTAATGCTGGGTATCTCATATCTATAAACATAAGGGTTGTTAGGCTGAACAGAGTATAAGAGGTAAAGATAGGTGTTGCTTGCTCTAGGCATAAAATAATTTCCATAGCTTTCTTTAAAAGTAAGACGCATAACAAAAACCTGGGCATCCTGCAAGGCTGAGAGCCCTTCTACCATATTATGGGGCTTAACTGTATAGCATCTCTAGATTACATAGTTTAAGCTAAGATCAGTCTTGAGTGGATGCGTTTGTAGCACAATGTTCAGCTGCCATGTGGAACTTCTCGTAATAATTAACCAAACGATTGCATGTTCGTGGGCTATGTTTCCTTTACAAGGACTCCTTCAGGGCCCTGGCCACTGGTCCAGAAGGAGAAACAAATACCGTGTAAATGTTACCTTGGACTAAGTGTAATAATGATACTTAGGTTAAAACACTACTAGAAATATACTAGTCCCCACTGAGGGCCCCCTCTCACCCCCAGGGCGGACAGACTCATAAGGATGGTATGACTATAACATTAAAAGTGCTGTGCTTATGACCCACAGTTAGTAGAATTATAATATAGCTGCCATGACATCAATTTCACAAATTTACGAAAATATCTCCCCCGGGGCTCTGCCCTAATCCACGGGTAGGAGAAACAGATAAGATGTCCGCAACCTATGTTGGAAATAGCTAACGGCAAACTGCATAGGCAAAGGAAACTACAAGATAGAGCAACATCAAGGTCCCACAATAGTACTATCAGGGATGACCCCAGGTGGCACTATATCATGCACCCTGGGAAACCACCTACCAGGGAAATGGGGTGACTCAGTCTATATTAGTATGCGCTTGAAACACCCATTTTTTGGGGCGCTTAGTATGATGAGCCAGAACATAGAACATGTTAACACTAGCATATTAAAGATGCAACACATTATAAATGAACCGGAGCTAATGGTATCGGCATAGGAACTAAAGGGAAGTTCCCATAGCAAATATTGGCACAGTGAGACAGCATTGGGATAAGGGTTGTGGACAGCAATAAACATGAAGCATGCTTGCAGTAATTATGCAGGTAACATAAATACAAAAACAATCTGAATGATGTGCACAAGACAGAGAATTGTGGATATCAAGGTACAGCATTCACGTTTACATGAGCTAAGTGGTCAGCACCGGTCTAAAGACTATCTGTATTCCCCCGCATTCATAGGCTGCAAGTATATTTACAGTGGCATTATGCTATCAGTGACTACAAGCCAGTACAGGCTCAGTAACAGGTAATACACAGCATGCAAAAAAAGGGAAAAAATCACAGTCTATCAGTGAATGGGTTATGGCTAAAGTAAATAAATCATTATAAACATGGCTATTTAGTGATAACCCAACTCCAATCAAATACTGGCAACAAAAATACATAGATGTGTCCTTAACAATAAAGTCTTATGCAGCTATAGGCTGGAGATTACCAAGTTAGTTAGTTCAATATCCGTAACTAGGGCTTGCTAGAGGATCAGCTGTCATGTCCAGAGGTCCGTCCCGACCTCCACACTCATCACCCTATTCCTTCTCTCACAGAGGGCCACCTACCCTCAGGGCTGCCAAACAAGTCTACAGATCTGGCTAGCTGGGAAACATGGCGCTGGAAAGACAATCCACTTAAGTTCCCCCTGTGAGTGATTAGCTTCTCTGCCGGCACCGATCTCTGCATTTTCTCATTCTTGGCCCCCACATCTGCAAATTTAGTTTTTCTTGTACCCCTTTCCCTCAGATGCCGCATATTTCGGGCTTTCGTTGCGCCACTGGGGCGATGTTTAGGCACATAACTAAAGTGAAGGAGTCTCTTTACACTGCTATCTTTTTAGTGGAATTTGCGTTCCGAGTAGATTTCCGGCTCTCAGCGCCACGTGGAGAGAGTGACATCTTGTTCCCTAGATCCGTGGTAAGTGTGCTCAGCATCCCCGCTGCGGGCCGGGGACTCCGAATTCTCTGGGGGCCAGAATCCACCACCTGTTGAGGCTCCATGTGTGCCAGCATCTGCATCAGGCTCCGTTGCAGATCGCAGAAGTGCTGCGCCAGGGCAGCCCGGATCCTCTGTTCCCAAAGATCGACTGCCTCCATTGCAGTCAAGCAATTATGCTCCATATAGTAACTAGTCAGGTTTGAATGTCAGCTACTGGAAAGTTACTACTCAAACCTGGGACACAGGGGGGGTTAGATAGGAGTAGAATTTTGAAGCTACCGCCTCACTGTAATGATCCGCCATCTTCAGCTGCTCTGATGCCTTGCTCGTTGCGTGGCATGTCTTTTTCTCTGTACCGGGTCACACAAAAGACCAATGTACTCCCAGACTCATTCTTGAATTGTCTCAGTTGGTTGGAGCTTAACTTTGTGTAGCCAAATAGATAGGTAGGTCTCATTTGCAAGCTTAGAGTCAGGAGCTCTGTAGGAGTGCGGCCATCTACCTCGGCGGCTAGCCCCGCCCCCGTAGCCCCACTTTTAATATTTGTTTATCGGGTTAGCAGATGTCACAGTTTGTCAAACACTTTTCACTTTACTCTCATGTATAATAAGCCTATTATATATATAACCAAATGGTCTAAGAGTGACCTCCAGTGTAACTACCATGTACGCTATAATACTAACGCCTAGATTTAGAGTTTTGAAGGGTCAAATGCTGCTTTTTAACGCCCGCTGGTATTATGAGTCAGGCAGGAAAGGGTCTACCACTCACTTTTCTTCCGCGACTTGAGGCTACCGTAAATCCCCTTACGTCAATTGCGTATCCTATCTTTGCCTAACGCTGGTATTACGAGTCTTGGAAGAAGTGAGCGGTAGACCCTCTCCTGTCCAGACTCCTAACGAATTTAAAAGTAAGTAGTTATGGGTTAACGCCGGAAAATAAAACTCTTAACTAAAGTGCTAAGTACACTAACACCCATAAACTACCTATTAACCCCTAAACCGAGCTCCCCCCCCATTGGAAACACTTTAATAAATATATTAACCCCTAATCTGCCGACCGGACATCGCCGCCACTTTAATAAATGTTCTTAACCCCTAAACCGCTGCAATCCCGCATTGCAAACACTAGTTAAATTTTATTCACCCCTAATCTGCCGTCCCTAACATCGCCGACACCTACTTACATTTATTAACCCCTAATTTGCCACCCCCGACGTCGCTGCTACTATATTAAAGGTATTAACCCCTAAACCTAAGTCTAACCCTAACCCTAACCCCCCCTAACTTAAATATAATTTAAATTAAACTAAATAAATTTAACATAATTAAATAAATTAATCCTATTTAAAACTAAATACTTACCTATAAAATAAACCCTAAGTTAGCTACAATATAACTAATAGTTACATTGTAGCTAACTTACGGCTAGATTTAGAGTTTTGTCGGTAACGACCCGAAAAGCTAACGCCGGCTTTTTTCTGGCCGCACCATAAAAATAACTCTGGTATTGAGAGTCCACATAAAGGCTGCGTTAGGCTCCAAAAAAGGAGCGTAGAGCATATTTAACGCAGCTTCAACTCTCGATACCAGAGTTGCTTACGGACGCGGCCAGCCTCAAAAACGTGCTTGTGCACTATTCCCCCATAGAAAACAATGGGGCTGTTTGAGCTTAAAAAAAACCTAACACCTGCAAAAAAGCCTCGTTCAGCTCCTAACGCAGCCCCATTGTTTGCTATGCGGAAACACTTCCTACGTCTGCACCTAACACCCTAACATGTACCCCGAGTCTAAACACCCCTAGCCTTACACTTATTAATCCCTAATCTTCCGCCCCCGCTATCGCTGACACCTGCATATTATTATTAACCCCTAATCTGCCGCTCCGTAAACCGCCGCTACTTACATTATCCCTATGTACCCCTAATCTGCTGCCCTAACATCGCCGACCCCTATATTATATTTATTAACCCCTAATCTGCCCCCCACAACGTCGCCTCCACCTGCCTACACTTATTAACCCCTAATCTGCCGAGCGGACCTGAGCGCTACTATAATAAAGTTATTAACCCCTAATCGGCCTCACTAACCCTATAATAAATAGTATTAACCCCTAATCTGCCCTCCCTAACATCGCCGACATCTAACTTCAATTATTAACCCCTAATCTGCCGACTGGAGCTCACCGCTATTCTAATAAATGTATTAACCCCAAAAGCTAAGTCTAACCCTAACACTAACACCCCCCTAAATTAAATATAATTTACATCTAACAAAATTAATTATCTCTTATTAAATAAATTATTCCTATTTAAAGCTAAATACTTACCTGTAAAATAAATCCTAATATAGCTACACTATAAATTATAATTATATTATAGCTATTTTAGGATTAATATTTATTTTACAGGTAACTTTGTAATTATTTTAACCAGGTACAATAGCTATTAAATAGTTAAGAACTATTTAATAGTTACCTAGTTAAAATAATAACAAAATTACCTGTAAAATAAATCCTAACCTAAGTTACAACACTACACTATCATTAAATTAATTAAATAAAATATCTACAATTACCTACAATTAAACCTAACACTACACTATCAATACATTAATTAAATACAATATCTACAAATAACTACAATGAAATAAACTAACTAAAGTACAAAAAATAAAAAAGAACTAAGTTACAAAAAATAAAAAAATATTTACAAACATAAGGAAAATCTTACAACAATTTTAAACTAATTACACCTACTCTAAGCCCCCTAATAAAATAACAAAGCTCCCCAAAAAAAAAAAATGTCCTACCCTATTCTAAATTACTAAAGTTCAAAGCTCTTTTACCTTACCAGCCCTGAACAGGGCCCTTTGCGGGGCATGCCCCAAGAAGTTCAGCTCTTTTGCCTGTAAAAAAAAACATACAATACCCCCCCCCCCAACATTACAACCCACCATCCACATACCCCTAATCTAACCCAAACCCCCCTTAAATAAACCTAACACTAAGCCCCTGAAGATCATCCTACCTTGTCTTCACCTCACCGGGTATCACATCGATCCGTCCTGGCTCCGATATCTTCATCCAACCCAAGCGGGGGCTAGACATCCACTGAAGAAGTCCAGAAGAGGGTCCAAAGTCTTCATCCTATCCGGGAAGAAGAGTAGATCCGGACCGGCAACCATCTTCTTCCAAGCGGCATCTTCTATCTTCATCCGATGAGGACCGGCTCCATCCTGAAGACCTCCACCGCGGACCCATCTTCATCCGGCGACGTCCAACTGAAGAATGACGGTTCCTTTAAGGGACGTCATCCAAGATGCCGTCCCTCGAATTCCGATTGGCTGATAGGATTCTATCAGCCAATCGGAATTAAGGTAGGAATATTCTGATTGGCTGATGGAATCAGCCAATCAGAATCAAGTTCAATCCGATTGGCTGATCCAATCAGCCAATCAGATTGAGCTCGCATTCTATTGGCTGATCGAAACAGCCAATAGAATGCAAGCTCAATCTGATTGGCTGATTGGATCAGCCAATCGGATTGAACTTGATTCTGATTGGCTGGTTCCATCAGCAAATCAGAATATTCCTACCTTAATTCCGATTATTAGCTATTAAATAGTTCTTAACTATTTAATAGCTATTGTACCTGGTTAAAATAAATACAAAGTTACCTGTAAAATAAATATAAATCCTAAAATAGCTATAATATAATTATAATTTATATTGTAGCTATATTAGGATTTATTTTACAGGTAAGTATTTAGCTTTAAATAGGAATAATTTATTTAATAAGAGTTAATTAATTTCGTTAGATTAAAATTATATTTAATTTAGGGGGGTGTTAGTGTTAGGGTTAGACTTAGCTTTAGGGGTTAATACATTTATTAGAATAGCGGCGAGATTCGGTCGGCAGATTAGGGGTTAATAATTGAAGTTAGGTGTCGGCGATGTTAGGGAGGGCAGGTTAGGGGTTAATAAATATAATATAGGGGTCGGCGGTGTTAGGGGCAGCAGATTAGGGGTACATAGCTATAATGTAGCTGGCGGCTCTTTGCGGTCGGCAGATTAGGGGTTAATTATTGTAGGTAGGTGGCGGCGACGTTGTGGGGGGCAGGTTAGGGGTTAATAAATATAATATAGGGGTCGGTGGTGTTAGGGGCAGCAGATTAGGGGTACATAAGTGTAACGTAGGTGGCGGTCGGCAGATTAGGGGTTAAAAAAATTTAATCGAGTGGCGGCGATGTGGGGGGGCCTCGGTTTAGGGGTACATAGGTAGTTTATGGGTGTTAGTGTACTTTAGAGTACAGTAGTAAAGAGCTTTATGAACCAGCGTTAGCCCAGAAAGCTCTTAACTACTGACTTTTTTCCTGCGGCTGGAGTTTTGTCGTTAGAATTCTAACGCTCACTTCAGACACGACTCTAAATACCGGAATTAGAAAAATCCCATTGAAAAGATAGGATACGCAATTTACGTAAGGGGATCTGCGGTATGGAAAAGTCGCGGCTGAAAAGTGAGCGTTAGACCCTTTTTTTAATGACTCCAAATACCGGAGGTAGCCTAAAACCAGCGTTAGGAGCCTCTAACGCTGGTTTTCACGGCTACCGCCCAACTCTAAATCTAGGCCTTAGGATTTATATTTATTTTACAGGCAACTTTGTATTTATTTTAACTCGATACAATAGTTATTAAATAGTTATTAACTATTTAATAACTACCTAGCTAAAATAAGTACAAAATTACCTGTAAAATAAACCATAACCTAAGTTACAATTACACCTAACACTACACTATCATTAAATAAATTACCTAAACTACCTACAATTAAATACAATTAAATTAAATAAACTAAATTATGAAAAAAACAAACACTAAATTACAGGGGAAAATTAGTTTAATTTAGTTTAGAATCCTATCAGCCAATCGCAATTCAAGGGACGCCATCTTGGATTACGTCATTTAAAAGGAACCTTCATTCAGTGTTAGGACGTCATTTGAAGAGAATGGCTCCACATCGGCTGGAGTGAAGATGGACCCTCTCCGCACAGGATGGATGAAGATAGAAGATGCTGCTTGGATGAAAACTTCTGCCGCTTGGAGGACCGCTTCTGCCCAGATCGGATGAAGACTTCTGCCCCTCTGGAGTTCCACTTGTGCCCGGGTGGGTGAAGATGGCTCAAGTTAGGGAGATCTTCAGGGAGGTAATGTTAGGTTTTTTTAAGGGGGGATTGGGTGGGTTTTAGAGTAGGGTTGGGTGTGTGGGTGGTGGGTTTTAATGTTGGGGGGGTATTGTATTTTTTTTACAGGTGAAAGAGCTGATTACTTTGGGGCAATGCCCCGCAAAAAGCCCTTTTAAGGGCTATTTGTAATTTAGTATAGGGTAGGGAATTTTATTATTTTGGGGGGCTTTTTTATTTTATTAGGGGGATTAGATTAGGTGTAATTAGTTTAAAATTCTTGTAATTCTTTTTTATTTTCTGTAATTTATTGTGTTTTTTTTCCGTAGATTAGTTTATTTAATTTAATTTTAATTAATTGTAGGTAGTTTAGGTAATTCATTTAATTATAGTGTAGTGTTAGGAGTAATTGTAACTTAGGTTAGTGTTTATTTTACAGGTAAATTTGTACTTATTTTAGCTAGGTAGTTATTAAATAGTTAATAACTATTTAATAACTATTGTACCTAGTTAAAATAAATACAAAGTTGCCTGTAAAATAAATATAAACCCTAAGCTAGATACAATGTAACTATTAGTTATATTGTAGCTAGCTTAGGGTTTATTTTACAGGTAAGTATTTTGTTTTAAATAGGATTAATTTATTTAATTATGATAAATTTATTTCATTTAATGTAAATTATATTTAAGTTAGGGGGGTTACACTTAGGGTTAGACTTAGGTTTAGGGGTTAATAAATTTAATATAGTAGCGACGACGTTGGAGTCAGAAGTTTAGGGGTTAATAAATTCAATATAGTTGCGGCGACGTTGGGGGGCAGATTAGGGGTTAATAAATATAATATAGGTGTCGGCGATGTTGGGAAAAGTAGATTAGGGGTTCATAGGGATAATGTAGGTGGCGGCGGTGTCCGGAGCTGCAGATTAGGGGTTAATAATATAATGTAGGTGTCAGGGATAGCGGGGGCGGCAGATTAGGGGTTAATAAATGTAAGATTAGGGGGGTTTAGACTCGGGGTTCATGTTAGGGTGTTAGTTGTAGACATAGATTTATTTTCCCCATAGGAAACAATGGGGCTGCGTTAGAAGCTGGACGCTGCTTTTTTGCAGGTGTTAGGTTTTTTTTCAGCAAGCTCAGCCCCATTGTTTCCTATGCAGGGCCGGACTGGGAAATCAGACCAGCCCTGGAAATTTGTATAGACAGGCCCAGCCCCGCCCCCTCCAACATAGCCACGCCCCCTCCAACATAGCCACGCCCCCTCCAAGCCAGCCAACTTTTTCCCTTCAACATATATATATATATATATATATATAGATATATATAGATAGATATATAATAAAAAATACAAATATTGTGAGTTAAGCAGGCAGTTTATACACAAATGAAATACTTGCAGACATACTTACACATACTTGCAGACACACTACATACACAGCATACACATACATGCAGACACACAGCATACACATGCATATATGCAGACACACTATATACACTTGCATACAGACGCACACCACGATAATACACATACATGCATAGTAGTACCTTATTGCCTAATGCCTGCCTCAGACATACAGACAGACAGACAGTGCAGTCAGTGAGTGCTGGCTGTTCTGCTTTTTTGCTGGTGATGGCCGTCTGGCCTGGCCTGCTGCTGCACACTTCTGCCTGCCTGCTGCCCCCAATAAATTACAATTTACTAGTATAGTACGGTACCTTATTCTCTCTCTTCACCTTCCTTCAGACTCTGCTCTCCCTCTGTCCAGTGTCACTGTCCACCACCGCACCACGCACGTGATCCCACGACGTGCAGACCTGGCTGGCTGACAGTCCTGACTCCTGATGACGCGAAGGGAAGCACGCAGACGCAGCGCTCCCAGGCTGAGGCTCCCGCTCCCTCCACTATGTCAAGTGGTGGCGCCGGCGCGTGGTGAGAGTCGTCATGACATCATCACAGCAGTGACAGCCGCCTGCCCTGGCGGGCCCGCCCCTCACCCACCTGCTGACCCGGCCGGCCCATAGGAAGTGGAACCAACTGAGTCTGACAGTCTGTCACAGTGTGATAGTAACTCTATACACTGCAGACTGAGTCAACTCAGTTGGTACTTGCGGAGTCACTGTCAGTCAGAGTGAGGCACGGCAGCCGCAGCAGTGGTCGGACTCGGAGAGGGGGACAGTTAAGGAGTTTATTATAACACAACACAACATAAATAAAACATAAAACATAAAAGAACAATTATTTACTAATAACTACACACTGATGCTGCTGTAGCAGTGGGGAGGGGAGGTAGGGACTGGTGGATACCTTACCGGCCGGCGCGGCCACAGCGCAATAGCAATAAATAAAAAGCAAGCTGCAATAAATTTAGACACAGCAGCGCAGCCAGGCCAGCCCAGCTGAGCTGGCAGCCCACCGGGATTTTTCCCGGTATCCCGGCTGCCCAATCCGGCCCTGTTCCTATGGGGAAATCATGCACGCGCACATTTAGCCAGCTTACCACTACCGTAAGCAACGCTGGTATTGAGATGAGATATGGAGCAAAATTCTGCTCTACGATCACCTTTTTGCAGCTAACGCCAGGTTTAAAAAAACCTGTAATACCAGCGTTGTCTTAAGGGAGCGGTGGGAACAAAAGGCTCGTTAGCCCCGCAAGCCTTACCGACAAAAACTCGTAATCTAGCTTTAAGTTTCCAGATGGTCCATAAGTGTAGGTAGTTACTCAAATGCTAATGTTTTCCTATAACACAAAATCGAGGTCTCTGAGATATGTTGTAATGGCTATAATTGAATGCCTATATTGTTTACTTGTTCTAAAGTTTGTCATTATCTTTATCATTTATGTGCATGACACTATTTTCTAAGTGGCCCTGTAGTGCCATTTACCTTACATTCCCCGCCCCAATCCTACCTGGTTGTCAGTGACCCAAAGGTGGCCATTTTCTTTTATTAAGGGGAAATTGTTTATTACCAAGTTTATAAATCCAAAAAATTAGGTCTTTTAATGTAAACCTAACTTTTGTTATATAACATCAAATAATAATGTTAGTTTTTGTACATTATGTCATGCCTTTTTAATGTCTGGAATTCTGTTTATTTGTATCCGCATGATGCATGTTCATGTAATTTTCATTCCTCAATAAAAAGAAAATTTATGCTTAGCTGATAAATTTGTTTCCTCTTGGACATGACGAGTTCACGGATCATCTTCATTACTTATGGGATATTCACCTCCTGGTCTGCAGGAGGCGGCAAAGAGCACCACAGCAAAGCTGTTAAATAGCTCCTCCCTTCCCCACCAATCCAGTCATTCGACCGAAGTTAGTAAGAGAAAGGAAAAACTAAAGGTGCAGAGGTGTCTGAAGTTTAGAAAAAGAAACATCCTGTCTGAAAAAAACAGGGCGGACCGTGGACTCGTCATTTCCAAGAGGAAACAAATTTATCAGGTAAGCATAAATTTTCTTTTCCTCTTAAGGACATGACGAGTCCACGGATCATCTTCATTACTTATGGGATACAATACCCAAGCTTAGAGGACACAGATGATACGGAAGGGACAAGACAGGATACCTAAACAGAAGGCACCACTGCTTGAAGAACCTTTAACCCAAAAGCCGCCTCAGCTGAGGCAAAAATTTCAAATTTATAGAATGTAGAAAAAATGTGCAGAGAGGACCAAGTAACAGCCTTATAAATCTGTTCAACAGATGCTTCATTCTTGGATGCCCATGAAGAAGCCACGGCCCTAGTAGAATGAGCCGTAATCCTCTCATGAGGCTGGTTCCCAGCAGTCTCATAAGCAAAGCAAATGATACTCTTCAGCCAAAGCGAAAACAAAGTAGCCGTAGCCTTCTGACCCCTTCGATTTCCGGAGAAAACAACAAACAAAGGAGATGACTGACGAAAATCCTTTGTCGTCTGCAAATAAAACCTTAAAACACGAACCACATCAAGATTGTGCAGAAGACATTCCTTCTGAGAAGAAGGATTAGGACATAAAGAAGGTACCACAATTTCCTGATTAATGTTTCGATCAGAAACTACCTAAGGAAGAAAACCTAACACCTAGATTATGAGTTTTGTCAGTAATGGCATGCGGTGCTAACGAGCAGTTTTCCCTCACTGCTCACCTACAGACAACGCTGGTATTACGGGTTTTTAGAAACCCGGCGTTACCCGCAGAAAAGTGAGCGTAGAGCAAAATTTAGCTCCACATCTCACCTGAATACCAGCACTGCTTTCGGTAGCGGTGAGCTGGTGTAACGTGCTCGTGCACGATTTCCCCATAGGAACCAACGGGGAAAGCCGGCTGGAAAAAAAACCTAACACCTGCAAAAAAGCAGCGTAAAGCTTCTAACGCAGCCCCATCGATTCCTATGGGGAAATACTTTTAATGTCAACACTTAACACCCTAACATGAACCCTAAGTCTAAACACCCCTAATCTTACACTTATTAACCCCTAATCTGCCACACCCGACATTGCCGACACCTGCATAATATTATTAACCCCTAATCTGCCCCTCCGGACGCCGCCACCACCTACATTATACTTATTAACCCCTAATCTGCCGCCCCCAACGTCGCCACCACTATAATAAGCATATTAACCCCTAAACCTAAGTCTAACCCTAACCCCCCCTAACTTAAATATAATTTAAATAAATCTAAATAAATATTCCTATCATTAACTATCGCCTAGATTTAGAGTTCTGCGTTAGGGTTAAAAAGCAGCGTTTAGGGGTCCTAACGCTGCTTTTTAACGCTCGCTGGTATTTAGAGTCAGCCAGGAAAGGGTCTACCGCTCACTTTCTTTTTGTGACTCGAGGCTACCGCAGATCCCCTTACGTCAATTGCGTATCTTATCTTTTCAATGGGATTTGCCTAATGCTGGTATTACGAGTCTTGGAAGAAGTGAGCGGTAGAGCCTCTACCGACAAGACCCCAACCACAAAAAAAAAGTCTTTAGTTAAGAGTTTTATGGGAACATAAAGCTCTTAACTACTGTGCTATAAAGTACACTAACACCCATAAACTACCTATGAACCCCTAAACCGAGGCCCCCCCACATCACAAACCCTATAATAAAAATTTTTAACCCCTAATCTGCCGCTCCGGACACCGCCGCCACCTACATTATCCCTATGAACCCCTAATCTGCTGCCCCTAACATCGACGACACCTATATTATATTTATTACCCCCTAATCTGCCCCCCCAACGTCACCGCCACCTACCTACACTTATTAACCCCTAATCTGCCGACCGGACATCGCCGACACTATAATAAATGTATTAACCGCTAAACCGCCGCACTCCCGCCTCGCAAACACTATAATAAATTGTATTAACCCCCAATCTGCCCTCCCTAACATCGCCGCCATTACCTACAATTAACTTACTAATTACAACTAAAATACAATTAAATAAACTAATCTATAATACAAAAAAAAACTCAATTACTGAAAATAAAAAAAAATACAAGAAGTTTAAACTAATTACACCTAATCTAAGCCCCCTAATAAAATAAAAAAGCCCCCCAAAATAATAAAATGCCCTACCCTATTCTAAATTACAAAGTAATCAGCTCTTTTACCAGCCCTTAAAAGGGCTTTTTGCGGGGCATTGCCCCAAAGTAATCAGCTCTTTTACCTGTAAAAAAAATACAACCCCCCCAACATTAAAACCCACCACCCACATACCCCTACTCTAACTCACCCAAACCCCCCTTAAATAAACCTAACACTAACCCCCTGAAGATCTCCCTACCTTTAGTCGTCTTCACCCAGCTGAGCCGAATTCTTCATCCAAGCGGAGCAAGAAGAGGTCCTCCATCCGGTAGAAGTCTTCATCCAAGCGGGGCAAGAAGAGGTCTTCCATCCGATTGAAGTGTTCATCCAAGCGGCATCTTCTATCTTCCTCCATCCGGAGCGGAACGGCAGCATCCTGAAGACCTCCGACGCGGAACATCCATCCTGGCCAACGATTGAACGATGAATGACGGTTCCTTTAAATGACGTCATCCAAGATGGCGTCCCTCGAATTCCGATTGGCTGATAAGATTCTATCAGCCAATCCGAATTAAGGTAGGAAAATTCTGATTGGCTGTTCCGATCAGCCAATAGAATGCAAGGTCAATCCGATTGGCTGATTTTAAGACATTCGACGCGGAGCATCCCCTTCAAACGAAGTCCAAATGAAGAATGAAGGTTTCTTTAAATGACGCCATCCAAGATGGCGTCCCTTGAATTCTGATTGGCTGATAGAATTCTATCAGCCAATCGGAATTAAGGTAGAAAAAATCCTATTGGCTGATGCAATCAGCCAATAGGATTAAAGTTCAATCCTATTGGCTGATCCAATCAGCCAATAGGATTGAGCTGGCATTCTATTGGCTGATTGGATCAACCAATAGAATGCAAGCTCAATCCTATTGGCTGATTGCATCAGCCAATATGATTTTTTCTACCTTAAATCCGATTGGCTGATCCAATCGGAATTCAAGCGACGCCATCTTGGATGACGTCATTTAAAGAAACCTTCATTCTTCAGTTGGACTTCGTTTGAAGAGGATGCTCTGCGTCGGATGTCTTAAAGATGGAGCCGCTCCGCGCCAGATGGATGAAGATAGAAGATGCCGCTTGGATTAAGACTTCTGCCCGTCTGGAGGACATCTTCGCCCGGCTTCGTTGAGGACTTCGGCCCAGTTGGGTAAAGACTTCTCAAGGTAGGGTGATCTTCAAGGGGTTAGTGTTAGGTTTTATTAAGGGGGGGTTGGGTGGGTTTTAGAGTAGGGTTCGGTGTGTGGGTGGTGGGTTTTAATGTTGGGGGGTATTGTACTTTTTTTTACAGGTAAAAGAACTGATTACTTTGGGGCAATGCCCCGCAAAAGGCCTTTTTAAGGGCTATTTGTAATTTAGTATAGGGTAGGGCTTTTTATTATTTTGGGGGGCTATTTCATTTTATTAGGGGGATTAGATTAGGTGTAATTAGTTTAAAAATCTTGTAATTATTTTATTATTTTCTTTAATTTAGTGTTTGTTTTTCTGTACTTTAGATAATTTATTTAAATTGTATTTAATTGTATTTAGTTTAGTTAATTAATTTAATTATAGTGTTGTGTTAGGTGTAATTGTAACTTAGGTTAGGATTTATTTTACAGGTAAATTTGAATTTATTTTAACTAGGTAGCTATTAAATAGTTAATAACTATTTAATAACTATTGTACCTAGTTAAAATAAATACAAAGTTGCCTGTAAAATAAAAATAAACCCTAAGCTAGCTACCATGTAACTATTAGTTATATTGTAGCTATCTTAGGGTTTATTTTATCGGTAAGTATTTAGTTTTAAATAGTAATTATTTAGTGAATTGTAGTAATTTTATTTAGATTTATTTTAATTATATTTAAGTTAGGGGGGGTTAGGGTTAGACTTAGACTTAGGGGTTAATACATTTAATATAGTTGCGGCGACGTTGTGGGCGTCAGATTAGGGGTTAATAAATGTAGGTAGGTGTCGGCGATGTTAGGGACGGCAGATTAGGGGTTAATAAAATTTAACTAGTGTTTGCGATGCGGGAGGGCGGCGGTTTAGGGGTTACTATATTTATTATAGTGGCGGCGATGTCCGGTTCAGCAGATTAGGGGTTAAAAATTTTATTTTAGTGTTTGCGATGTGGGAGAGCCTCGGTTTATGGGTTAATAGGTAGTTTATGGGTGTTAGTGTACTTTTTAGCACTTTAGTTAAGAGTTTTATACTACGGCGTTAAAAAAAAAAAAGCCCATAAAACTCTTAACTAGTGACTTTTAAATGCGGTATCAGTCTTGACAGGAGAGGCTGTACCACTCACTTTTTGGAAGACTCATAATACCGGCGTTAGTTATGCAAGTCACATTGAAAATATAGGATACACAATTGACGTAAGTGGATTTGCGGTATTTCCAAGTCTGGCCAAAAAAGTGAGCGGTACACCTGTACCTTCAAGACTCGTAATACCAGCGCTAGGAAAAAAGCAGCGTTGGGACCTCTCAACGCTGCTTTTTAAGGCTAACGCACAACTCGTAATCTAGCCATAAGTTAGTACGCAAAACTACCTTATTTGTAGTGATGTCGCGAATAGTTCCCGGCGAACATAGCTTGTTCGCGTTTGCCGCAGCGGGCAAACATATGCGATGTTCGATCCGCCCCCTATTCGTCATCATTGAGTAATACTTTGACCCTGTACCTCACAGTCAGCAGACACATTCCAGCCAATCAGCAGCAGACCCTCCCTCCCAGACCCTCCTACCTCCTGGACAGCATCCATTTTAGATTCATTCGGAAGCTGCATTCTTAGTGAGAGGAGGGACAGTGTAGCTGCTGCTGATTTAATAGGGAAATCGATAGCTAGGCTAGTGTATTCAGTGTCCACTACAGTCCTGAAGGACTCATCTGATCTGTGCTGTAAGGACAGCACCCCAAAAAGCCCTTTTTAGGGCTAGAACATCAGTCTGCTTTTTTTTCCCCCTGTGTAATCTAATTGCAGTTGCCTGCCTGCCAGCATGTGTGTCAGGCTCACAGCGTATACTGTGCCCACTTGCCCAGTGCCACCACTCATATCTGGTGTAACAGTAGTGTACATTTAAAAAAAAAAAACAACACTTTTTTGACTGTGAAATAATAGCAGTCAGTTTCCTTCACACGTGTGCGTTTCAGTGCCTGCCTGCCAGGGCACAGTGTCACCCCAGTGCAACTCATATCTGGTGTAACAGTAGTGTACATTTAAAAAAACCAACACTTTTTTGACTGTGAAATAATAGCAGTCAGTTTCCTTCACACGTGTGCGTTTCAGTGCCTGCCTGCCAGGACACAGTGTCACCCCAGTGCAACTCATATCTGGTGTAACAGTAGTGTACATTTAAAAAAAAACAACAACACTTTTTTGACTGTGAAATAATAGCAGTCAGTTTCCTTCACATGTGTGAGTTTCAGTGCCGGCCTGCCAGGGCACAGTGTCACCCCAGTGCAACTCGTATCTGGTGTAACAGTATTGTACATTTAAAAAAAACAACACTTTTTTGACTGTGAAATAATAGCAGTCAGTTTCCTTCACAAGTGTGCGTTTCAGTGCCTGCCTGCCAGGGCACAGTGTCACCCCAGTGCAACTCATATCTGGCATAACAGTAGTGTACATTTAAAAAAAACAACACTCTTTTCACTGTGAAATAATAGCAGTCAGTTTCCTTCACACGTGTGCGTTTCAGTGCCTGCCTGCCAGGGCACAGTGTCACCCCAGTGGAACTCATATCTGGTGTAACAGTAGTGTACATTTAAAAAAAAACAACACTTTTTTGACTGTGAAATAATAGCAGTCAGTTTCCTTCACACGTGTGCGTTTCAGTGCCTGCCTCCCTGCCAGAGCACAGTGTCACCCCAGTGCAACTCGTATCTGGTGTAACAGTATTGTACATTTAAAAAAAACAACACTTTTTTGACTGTGAAATAATAGCAGTTTCCTTCACACGTGTGCGTTTCAGTGCCTGCCTGCCAGGGCACAGTGTCACTCCAGTGCAACTCATATCTGGTGTAACAGTAGTGTACATTTAAAAAAAAACAACACTTTTTTGACTGTGAAATAATAGCAGTCAGTTTCCTTCACACGTGTGCGTTTCAGTGCCTGCCTGCCAGGGCACAGTGTCACCCCAGTGCAACTCATATCTGGTGTAACAGTAGTGTACATTTAAAAAAAACAACACTTTTTTGACTGTAATAGATTGAATAGCAGTTAGTTGTCTACAAGCGTGTGTGTCAGGCCTACAGCGTCTACTCTGCCAACTTCTGCCAGTGCACAGTGCCACTCATATCTGTACCTGATAGGGGACGTAACAGGGATTAAACTGATAAGAATAGTACTACTTGGGGGCGGAGCCGAGCCGTGCTGGTACATGGCTGCTTTTTGCTAAAGCTCCGGTGCTGTTATTGCTCAAAGAGAAGGAGATATCCTTATGGGGACCCTAAATTACACTCCGGTGTTCTTCTAACCCTCATGTCACAGCAGGGAGCATCCTAAACCTCTCATCTGTCCCTTCCATACCTACTCCTTCCCCAAGCTGTGGAAAAGACTTCACCCGCCACAGACACCCGGTCGCCATCTTGGCATAGGCCTCTCGCGGCACCCACTGCCCGGCATCCCCTGAGTGAGCACTCGGGACCCCACACGGCTACAGACCAACTCCAGCTCGCTTCCTTGGGTCTCCGGTCCTTGTTGCTGCGAGAACAGAGGAGGCGCACCTACCGATGCTATTAAACATCTGCTGCCGATCGGGCCCAGCCGCATCCGCGCACTATCCACGCGGCCCAGAGTCCCTGACAAGACTACACCGCTACCGGATCATTCTGCAGGCTCCGGGGTAAGAGTATCTTCCACACAAAGGCTACACAGTTGGAGAGGGCCCGGGTAGGAGCAGCCTTAGAACCTGAATAGGACACATAAAAGGGCAACCTCTACAACTATCAGCCCTCTTCCACACTTCACGGGTACTTTTAACCACAATAGGGGATAAACTCACAAGATCTGGGACTCCCCTTTGTCATCTTAAAACTGCTACCACTTTCACTCACAAATACCAGGACTTGGGCCTTCTGACACAGTCAGCCTTCCCGTCTGCTACCTCGTGGCTTCTGATATACATAGTGACAGAGATCTGCATAGCTTTACTCACAGATCCCTAATAATTCAGCTCCAGGGGGCTACTGAAACCAAGGATAAATCAATTTTTATCACCTCCCCTAGAAGTGGTGTATAATCCCAGTGACTCTGAAACTACCACACTTTCTGGCCCAGGATGTCTCAGCGCAAGGGCCCCAAATCAGATAAAATTAACAAGCCTGTTACTAACACGCCGTCAGTGTCAGCCTTTTTTCAGCCATCTGACCCAGGCCACACTGAGTCCTCTTTATCACAGGATCAATCCAGCACAGAGATGCAGTCAGATCTTACTCCTATGCAATATAAATCCCTACTCACTTTACCCTCACAAATAGCAGATCTCCCATCCAAATCTGACTTTGAATCACTGAAATCTTTTATAAAAGGCGAAATGAGGGATTTAAAGAAAGACTTAAATGATATGAGCTCTAGGCTTGATTACATAGAAGAAGGCCAAGAGGCGCTCAATTCCATGGTCAGTTCTAACACACAACAACTCTCAATACAAGATTCCATGGTACAGGCCCTACAAGAGAAACTAGAGGATCTTGATAATCGGGGGAGAAGGAATAACCTCAGAATCAGAGGCATACCTGAAGAAGTCCCTCCAGAGCAACTAAAATCTTATACGGCTGAGCTATTTCATTTCTTGAATCCCAGATTACCCCCCTTACAACCTGATGAGATTGAGCGGATTCATAGGGCGCTAAGACCACCATCCAAACCTCCTGCTCCACCCAGGGACGTGATAATGAGATTTCTCAGATTTACTACCAAAGATGACATCTGGCAATCAGCGAGAACCAGGCGCTCCATTTCCTATAAAGGTCATACTATACAAATTTTTCAAGATCTCTGCCCACAAACTATCCAGAGACGGAGAGAGGTCAGATTCCTTACTAAGGCCCTGCAAGATCACAACATCAAATACCGCTGGGGATACCCATTCAGCCTGATAATCTCCCATAATGGCTCTCAAATCATATACAAATCCTTCCAGGACTTAGACACTGTATCCAAGAAACTGAACATCAACATTGAGCCTCCAGACGAAGATGTCCTTGCGACCACCTCAAGACAACCAGACAGAGGGGGGGACAACCCCAAGGAACAGCGCCCTCAATGGAATAAAGTCAACTCTAAGAGAAGAAAAACCGACCCTGCACCCACTGGTTCCCCCGACCTGCGAAACCCTCCACAGCCGTGATCCTCTGCAACAAATATTAGACTCATATCACTAGCTAATGGTCTAGGGAGATCATGCTAAAACACAAGCTCAGGCTCCCACTTAATTGTTTCTGGACTATCTCTGGCCCTGGGTAATAGGGTAAGATTTCAATTCTTGTTTTTAAAGTTGTGGTTAGGGTAGTGTATGGTTCTTTTTTTTTTTTTTTTTTCCTTTTTCTTTTTCCACAGATTTCTGGACTTTCCCCATGACTACTGGGTGGTCTATAACTTGTTATGCCTTTTGATGAATGTATTTTGTACACTTAATGTTTATGCCATTTTTCAGATGTGCCGAGACCATGCCCAGACTGACCTAAACCTACTATCCCAATAACCAACCCTTCCTGTCCTCAATTCTCCCTCCCCCAAACCTCCCTCTCCTACCTTTTCACCTCTCCCTTTGGCTCCCTCCCTTCTAACATGGGTCCGCACCTGGTACTCCAACTTTAGATCTAAATTGCTTATTAGAGCTTTATGTAACACCAGTCACCCCCCGATTATGGTGTATAGTTCTAATTGTACACTTTTAGTTGGTTTAGCTAAGAATTTATGTTTGTACTTTATTTTGATGTTATTACATGCCATGTTTGTAACCTCTCATGCTCTCTACAAGATACCTTTCAAGTTTGCCTCAGTTTGCCTGTTAAAAATGTGCTTGTCATGCGTAATCTTTCATATCCCCAAACGTACCACTATAGATGGATAGGTCAAACTACAGAGTCCTATCTCACAATGTCAAGGGACTCAACATACCACAAAAGAGAACCATAGCCTTAAGGGATTATAAGAGACTTAGGTGTGACATTGTAATGTTGCAAGAGACCCACTTCAAAAGAGGTCGAGAACCTCGTGCCTCATTCCAGAAATTTGGTAATGCATACTTTTCCTCTGACAGCTCAAAACGTAATGGGGTGTGTATTATGATTAAAAAGAATTTTCCTTTTCAGGTCACGTCAATAGAAAAAGACAAAATGGGTAGATACTTAATTATCTCAGGACTTTTGCATAGGAAACTTATAACCCTAGTTAATATCTATGCCCCTAGCCTAGATGTCACCAGTTTCTTCCACCAGTTAGGCAACAAACTCTTAGAGTCAACTAGGGGTAGCTTGGTACTCGGAGGAGACTTTAACATTGCCCTAGACCCCACCATAGACTGCTCCTCTGGCAAGTCTGCTATTCCCTCCAAAACTTTAAAATTAATTAAGTCCAAATTGCATGCCCTGGCCATGCATGATATCTGGCGAATCCACCACCCGCATGACAAAGATTTCACTTTTTACTCCCACCCACATCAAAGTTACTCTAGGATTGATTACATACTAACAGATGTTACCAGCCTAATTCATGCACGTCACTCTGATATACATCCCATAACGTGGTCCGACCATGCTATGGTCAGTTGTACATTTAATCTCCCCATAGATACCAATAATCCCCGGACTTGGAGACTTGATGAGTCTCTTTTAAATGACCCAATGGCTAAGATTAACTTAACTAAGTCTATTGAAGAGTACTTTAGAACAAACACCACCCCAGATATTTGCCAACAGCATATCTGGAATGCCCATAAGTGTGTCCTCAGGGGCGAATTGATCGCTCTAAAGGCGGCTAAGACGAAACAACAACAACTCTACCTAACCTCCTTACTCACGGACTTAGACAAACTTCAGGAAATACATAAATTGTTCCCTAAAGACCGTTCCCTCCAGGACAGTTTAGAGCACAAACAGCAACAGCTCAACTGCTACCTTGGAAAGGAGGCCAAACGTAGTGCCTTATTTCTGAAAAAAACTTACTATGAAGGTGCCAACAAACAGGGTAAGCTGTTGGCAAGGCAGCTCAGACGGAAAGCTCTCAGTAGATACATTTTACATATCAAAGACGAAAAGGGACAAGACCGATACACATCTAACGACATAGCAGACAGTTTTAAACAATACTACAGCTCACTTTACAACCTGTCCTCAGAATCTCCTCCTCTTGCGAATTCCACTATTCTAAACTATCTATCTCAACTAAACTTACCCCAAATTAGTGAAGAACAAAAGGTCGACTTAGACGCTCCCATTTCCACTGACGAAATTAAACTAGCCATAAAATCATTGAAACCAGGTAAATCCCCAGGCCCAGACGGATTTGGTAACACTTACTACACATCCTTTAGAGACGTGCTAACACCACACCTCCTGGCTTATTTTCATAGCATAGATCAGGACAAACCCTTCCCACCGTCGGCCTTACAGGCCAACATCGCTCTGATACCAAAACCAAATAAACCTGTTATGTCCATCCCTAACTATAGACCGATTTCCCTCTTAAATACGGATATCAAACTTTTTGCCAAAATCATCGCTAACAGACTTAACTTAATCTTACCCCACATTATCCACAGAGACCAGGTTGGCTTCGTACCATTCAGAGAAGCAAGAGACAACACAGTGCGTAATATGCACTTGTTGTGGCATGCTAAGACTAACCTTACTCCCTCACTTTGGATTTCCACAGACGCTGAGAAGGCCTTCGACAGAGTCGGATGGCCTTTTCTTACTGCAACATTGAGGGCTTTCGGTCTTGGGGAGAAGACACTACATAGAATATTCGCGTTATACAACAAACCGAGCGCTAGGATAGCCCTTAACGGAATTCTATCTTCCCCGTTCCAGATAACAAACGGCACTAGGCAGGGCTGCCCCCTTTCCCCCTTACTTTTCACATGCCTTATTGAGACTTTGGCGACCAAAATTAGGTCTAATAAAAACATACGAGGTCTGACTGTAGGAGACGAAGAATACAAGATGTCACTCTTCGCAGATGACGTCATGTTTTCCTTAACTACCCCATCCGAGTCAATTCCACATCTACTTGTGGAGCTGGAGACATTCCGAGTTCTTTCCAACTACAAAATTAATCATGACAAATCCGAAATGCTGGGAGTGGCTATTAGCTCCTCACTGGCAAACTTGATCTCCAAAATATGCCCATTCAAATGGAACAAAGATTCCCTTAAATACCTGGGGATTCATTTAGCAGATAATTTTGATTTAATGTTCAAGCTGAATTATTCAGCTATAAAAACTGCTTTAGTTCGGGACCTTTCATCCTGGACAAGGAACCGTTTGTCCTGGTTAGGAAGGATAAACACAATCAAAATGAATGCCTTTCCCAGACTGCTATATATTATGCAGACCCTCCCCATCCAACTCCCTAACACATACATACCACAGATGCAGCAACTGTTTAGTTCATTCATCTGGAATAGGCGACCCCCCAGAATAAACAAACTCGTGATGTCCCGCTCCACAACTCAGGGAGGTCTAGGGGTCCCCGATATTGACTCGTACCATAGATCAATATTCCTCCAGAGGGTTCTTGACTGGAGGATTCACGGGAGTCACAAGAGGTGGGTTTCACTAGAAGAAAAACTTAACCCAGATTTTAATCTCCCCTCTTTGTGTTGGAACCCAGGCTTCCAAACCTCACTCAAACTAATTAAAAACCCGATCACACGAGAAACCCTGAAAGTATGGGATTCCACTAATAAGTCAAACCCATATATTTCCTCCTGCCCAGGCCCCTTAACATCATTGCTCCACAACGACGAGTTCACCCTCCCTCCCCTACCGAGTGACGCAGGAACACTCAACAAGAGTCATGACATCCCTCTGTGGTCCTTGACTAACAACGAACAGATAAAGACTCAAGAGCTATTAATAGACTCCGGTCAGAGCTGGGCCAAAAACTGGTTTTCATACAGAAGGGTACACCACTATCTCACAACTCACCCACAGCGTCTGAACTTGTTGCGACCACTTACCAACATTGAAAAACTATACACATCTTCACCTCCGATTAGGCACTGCCTTTCCCACATTTACAACATCGTCACCCAACTGCCCCCAGGCAACTTACCTCACTCCATAGAAATGTGGGAGAGGGAACTAGGAGTTATCATTACACCCCAGACAGCAACTAACATCTTTCATAATGTTAAATCCGCCTCCATGTCAGCCTCCATTAAGGAAATTAACTACAAGATATTACATGGCTGGTACCTGACCCCCAGGAGAATCCACAAACTCTTTCCAAAGTCCAATAACCGTTGTTGGAGGTGTGGCCACCATGGTAGCGGAATGAGTCATATGTGGTGGTGGTGCTCCCAGGTCCACTGGCTATGGCGTTCAGTGATCTCAGAGATAGAACAAATTTTTCAATTTACCCTCCCTCTGGACCCCCTGGTCTGGTTGTTAAACAAATCTATTAAACTGCCCCACCCCCACTTTACTCCCCTGTTAAAAATTATGAGAAACAGCTTAAAGGTATTAATTGCACTAAACTGGAGATCCCCCGATGTCCCTTCAGTGGCCACTTGGCGCAATAAGGTCTCAGACCTGATAGAACTGGAAGAATATGGTTCCTTTTTAACGGACAAGAGGGATCAATTTATAGAACTCCAAATTACTTGGGAAAATTATATTAAATCCGATACCCTAAAACAGGCCACCTGACAACGCTACGAGCTCTCTTGATTCAAAGCCCTGACAGACATTATCCATGTTTGAGTGCAATTTATGAAAGATGTCCCCAGGTAGACACGATTACACCACAGATTGAGCATTGAGATGGTATTACTACTGTTAGCATAGGCATATTAGGTTTT
The DNA here is from genome assembly GCF_027579735.1 of Bombina bombina. Classification (NCBI taxonomy): domain Eukaryota; kingdom Metazoa; phylum Chordata; class Amphibia; order Anura; family Bombinatoridae; genus Bombina; species Bombina bombina. The sequence goes on along the minus strand of NC_069501.1, from coordinate 1,177,330,646 downwards.
CCTTAGTTCAGTAAAAGTTTAAAACAAGATTCCAAGATGCACTATTCGCAAATTGTATTTTTTCTCTTTTTATGTATGATTGATTATGCGATTATTTTCATTGTAATTTTCATGTTTTGTTGATCTAACTGTATCACGGTCTCTTAATAAAAACATGTTGAAAAAAAAAGAATAGTACTACTTAACACACCACTCCTATCTGGTGGCACATTAGATTGCACGCGCAGTGCCCCAAATTTGAAGTAGGAGGACTGACCAAGCATCTTTTTCCATCTCCCGGTTCCTAAAATCGATGCCATATACACGTCCCCTGATAGGGGACGTAACAGGGATTAAACTGATAAGAATAGAACTACTTAACACACCACTCCTATCTGGTGGTACATTAGATTGCACGCGCAGTGCCCCAAATTTGAAGTAGGAGGACCAACCAAGCATCTTTTTCCATCTCCCGGTTCCTAAAATCGATGCCATATACACGTCCCCTGATAGGGGACGTAACAGAGATTAAACTGATAAGAATAGTACTACTTAACACACCACTCCTATCTGGTGGCACATTAGATTGCACGCGCAGTGCCCCAAATTTGAAGTAGGAGGACCGACCAAGCATCTTTTTCCATCTCCCGGTTCCTAAAATCGATGCCATATACACGTCCCCTGATAGGGGACGTAACAGGGATTAAACTGATAAGAATAGAACTACTTAACACACCACTCCTATCTGGTGGCACATTAGATTGCACGTGCAGTGCCCCAAATTTGAAGTAGGAGGACCGACCAAGCATCTTTTTCCATCTCCCGGTTCCTAAAATCGATGCTATATACACGTCCCCTGATAGGGGATGTAACAGGGATTAAACTGATAGGAATAGTACTACTTAACACACCTTATAATAACGCATATAATAACGAGAAAGGCAATGCAGAGAGAGGAGTCTGAAGAAGAGGAGTCAGAGGAGGAAGTTAGCTTTGAGGAGGTGGAAGACCAAACACAGCAGGCGTTCCAGGGGGCTTGTTGTCACCCTTGGGACCCTTGGTGTTGTACGTGGCTGGGTGGAGGAAGAGACCTTCAATGACATCAGTGAGGACAAGGAACGGGACATGGCTAGCTTGGTATCCAACCTTGTGCAAATGGGGAGTTTGCGGTTGTGCAAATGGACTGTTTGCGGTGTGTTAAAGGGACAGTCTAGGCCAAAATAAAATTTCATGATTCAGATAGAGCATGTAATTATAAACAATTTTCCAATTTACTTTTATCACCAATTTTGCTTTGTTCTCTTGGTATTCTTAGTTGAAAGCTTAACCTAGGAGGTTCATATGCTAATTTCTTAGACCTTGAAGCCCACCCCTTTCATATTGCATTTTAACAGTTTTTCACCACTAGAGGGTGTTAGGTCAAGTATTTCATATAGATAACACTGTGCTCGTGCACGAGAAGTTATCTGGGAGCAGGCACTGATTGCCTAGACTGCAAGTCTGTCAAAAGAACTGAAAAAAGGGGCAGTTTGCAGAGGCTTAGATACAAGATAATCACAGAGGTTAAAAGTATATTATTATAAATGTGTTAGTTATGCAAAACTGGGAAATGGGTAATAAAGGGATTATCTATCTTTTAAAACAATAAAAATTCTGGTGTAGACTGTCCCTTTAAACGGGGAGTTTGGTCTGTCACTGTGAAGCGGGCGTAACCCTTACACTACCTGATCGATACAACATCATACCTGATGTTTTAAAGCATGTTATTCCAAACAATTTAGGAATGTTAGGTGATTTATGCCCTTTATGGCTTAAAAACAGACTCTGCATCAACTATGTAATTTTCCATGAGAGTTTTGCCATGGATCCCCCTCCGGCATGCCACAGTCCAGGTGTTAGTCCTCTTGAAACAACTTTTCCATCACTATTGTGGCCAGAAAGAGTCCCTGTGGGTTTTAAAATTCGCCTGCCTATTGAAGTCTATGGCGGTTCGCCCGTTCGCGAACAGTTGTGGAAATTCGCGTTCGCCGTTCGCGAACCCAAATTTTTATGTTCGCGACATCACTACTTATCAGCATGAAAAATAAAATAAGGAGAAGAGCACTGCAAAGTTGAGAGTTCGGACACTCTGCGAACAGAAGAAATAGCAACAAGAAATAAAACTTTACAAGATAGTAACTTAATATCTAAGGAATGCATAGGTTCAAACGGAACCCCTTGAAGAACATTGAGAGCCAAATTAAGACTCCATGGAGGAGCAATAGGCTTAAACACAGGCCTGATCCTGACCAGAGCCTGACAAAAAGACTGAACATCTGGAACATCTGCCAGACGTTTATGTAACAAAATAGACAAGGCTGAAATCTGACCCTTTAAGGAACTTGTTGACAAACCCTTCTCCAAACCCTCTTGAAGAAAGGCTAAAATTCTCGGAATTCTAACTCTACTCCATGAGTAGCCCTTAGATTCGCACCAATAAAGATATTTACGCCATATCTTATGGTAAATCTTTCTAGTTACCGGCTTACGAGCCTGAACCAAGGTCTCTATGACCGCATCAGAAAAACCTAGTTTTGACAAAAGTAAACGTTCACTCTCCAAGTAGTCAGCTTCAGAGAAACTAGATTTGTAGACGAAAGGAACCTTGAATGAGAAGGTCCTTCCTCAATGGAAGTCTCCAGGGTGGCAGAGACGACATGTCTACTAGGTCCACATACCAAATCCTGCGAGGCCAGGCAGGAGGATCACTGGAGCCCTCTCCTGTTTGATTCGAGCCATGACCCGAGGAAGAAGGGCAAAACGGAGGAAAACAGGTATGCAAGCTTGAAGAACCAAGGGACCGTCAGAGCATCTATCAGTTCCGCCTGTGGATCCCTGGACCTCGACCCGTACCTCGGGAGCTTGGCATTCTGCCAAGATGCCATGAGATCCAACTCTGGTTGACCCCATTTGAGGATCAGACTTGAGAACACTTCTGGATGAAGTTCCCACTCGCCCGGATAGAAAGCCTGTTTGCTCAGAAATTCCACCTCCCAGTTGTCCACCCCTGGGATGTGGATTGCTGACAGGTGACAAGAGCGAGTCTCTGCCCACTGAATTATCTTGGTCACTTCGGACATCGTCAAGGAAACTCCTCGCTCCTCCCTGATGATTGATGTAAGCTACAGTCTTTATATTGTCCGACTGGAATCTGATGAACTGGGCCAAGGCTAACTGAGGCCCGGCCAGAAGAGCCTTGAAAATTGCTCTCAATTCCAGAATATTGATAGAAAGGAGAAACTCAGAATGAGTCCACACTCCTTGAGCCTTCAAAGAACCCCAGACGGTTCAGCATCCTAAAAGAGTGGCGTCTGTTGTCACAATCACCCAGGGCGGTCTGCGAAAGCAGGTTCCCTGAGAGAGACAACCACCATTGAAGAGAGTCCCTCGTCTCCTCTTCCATGATTATTTGAGGATACAATTCCGCATAATCTCCATTCCACTGTCTTAGCATGTTCAGCTGCAGAGGTCTGAGATGGAACCAAGCAAACGGGATAATGTCCATCATCATCACCATCAGTCTGATTACCTCCATACACTGAGCCACTAACGGCCTCGGAGTGGATTGGAGTATTCAACAGGTATTTATAATCCTTGATTTCCTGACTTCTGTCAAAAAAATCATCATTAGAACAGAATCTCTTAGAGTTTCAAGAAGGACACCCTTGTCCTTGGAACTAAAGAACTCTTTTCCAGATTTACCTTCCTACCCGTGAGCCCTCAGGAAGGATATGACAATGTCGGTATGAGACTTTGCTTGATGACAAGACGGCGCCTGGATTAGACTATCGTCTAGGTAAGGTGCTACCGCAATGCCCCGTAGTCTCAGGACCGCCAACAGAAACCCCAGAACCTTTGTGAAAATTCTGGGTGCCATGACTAAACCGAAAGGAAGAGCCACAAACTGGAAGTGTTTGTCTAGAAGGGCAAATCTTAGAAACTTGTGATGTTCCCTGTGGAATTGAAGCATGACGATATGCATCCTTCAAGTCCACCGTTGTCATGAATTGACCCTCCTGGATCAAAGGCAGAATAGTGTGAATAGTCTCCATCCTGAACGATGGGACTCTGAGAAACTTGTTTAGACTCTTGAGATCTAGGATTGGTCTGAAAGTTCCCTCCTTTTTGGGAACTACAAACAGATTGGAATAAAAACCTTGTCCTTGTTCCTGAATAGGAACTGGGATAATTACTCCCATGGAGGAGAGGTCTCTTACACAACATAAGAACGCCTCTCCTTTTATCTGGTTTGCAGACAACCTTGAAAGGAGAAACCTTCCTCGAGGAGGACAACCTTTGAATTCCAGTCTGTATCCCCGGGACACAATCTCTATAGCCCAGGGATCCTGTACATCTCTTACCCAAGCCTAAATGAAAAAGGAAAATCTGCCCCCTACCAGATCCATTTTTTTTGTCCTGGATCGGAGGCATACCCTTCATGCTGTCCTAGATTCAGCAGCAGGCTTCTTGGATTGTCTCCCCTTGTTCCATGACTGGTTGGGTCTCCAAGTAGGCTTGGGTTGGAAATAGTTTCCGTCCTGTCTGGGGGAGGAAATAAAAAAATTTCCCTTAAAGTTTTGAAAGGAATGAAAATTACTTTGTCATCCCTTTAGCTTGTTTCTCTTATCTTGAGGAAGGAGATGACCCTTACCTCCAGAAATATTGGAAATAATTTCCTTCAGACCAGGTCCAAACAAGGTCTTTCTCTTGTAAGGAATTGCCAGAAGCTTAGATTTGGAGGGTACATCCGCAGACCAGTGCTTTAACCATTAAGCTCTGCGGGCTAAAATAGAAAACCACGAACTCTTTGTTACCAATTTAGTAATTTGCAAAGAAGCATCAGTAATAAAGGCATTAGCTAGTTGCAGCACCTTAATCCTAGCTTGGATTTCCTCAAAAGAGGTTTCAGTTCTGAGGGACTCAGACAGAGCGTCAAACCAGTCATTTGCTGCACTAGTAACCGTAGCAATGCATGCAGCAGGCAGCAACAGTAACCTCTGTTGAACATAATCCTCTTAAGTAATCCTTCCAACTTCTTGTCCATAGGATCTTTAAAAGCACAGCTATCCTCAATAGGAATAGTCGTACGATTGGCCATAGTGGAAACAGCTCCTTCCACTTTAGGGACCGTCTGTCAAGTTTCCTTTATAGCATCCGCTACAGGAAAAATCTTCTTGAAAACAGGGGATGGAGAAAAAGGAATACCTGGTCTATCCCATTCCTTAGAAATAATCTCTTAAGTCTTCTTAGGTACTGGAAAAATATCTGAATACGAGGGAACTTCAAAATATCTATCCATTTTGCACAACTTCTCAGGAGCCACTACTACTGTAAAGTCACAATCATCTAAAGTTGCTAATACCTCCCTGAGTAACATACGGAGGTGTTCTAACTTAAACCTGAAAGAAACCACCTCTGATCTGTTAAAGGTGCTGAATTTTCAGAATCAGAAACTTCACCCTCTGATAAAAATTCTGAACCCTCTAACTCAGGTCCCTGAGAGGGTATATTCGAAAATGATACCATTGCGTTAGCAACCTCACTGACCCCATGGTTACTCTTTCTTTTAAGCCTGCCTTGAAACATAGGAAGGGCAGATAAAGCGTCTGAAAACATAGCCCTCCATTAAAGTTATTCCAGCCGAAGCTAGAACAGGAGTACAGGGCACTGCTTGAGCGTGCAGTAATTCCTGGGACATTTGGGGAGACAGCTGCGGCATACTCTGAATCTCATCCTGAGACCCCTGAGAAAAAACCCGCCTTAGAAGAGGTTTACTCATGAAACATCTTTTCCTTTAAAACTTAAGGCCCTCTCAACAGAAGAGGGACAAAAAAAGGAGTAGGTGGTTCATACCCTTACCTCCCCTGAGCATTCAAGCACATAGAGCAAATACCAGATTGATTAGCTCCTATGTCCATCTCAAATCACAGAAAAAAAATTAAACAGTAAAAAAGTATTTTTTTCTTTTCTTTTTTTTTCTTTTTAATGCACTACTGTGTCTTTAAAGCATAAAAAACATTACCTTAGAAAAACTCACTCCCAATGGGTAATAATTTGAGATATAAGGAATTAAATTTCAACGTTATTAGAAATATCGAACCTGTACCTTTAAATTTTAAACGTTAATCTTTTTGTCTGCTAGATTACATTATTTGTACATCAAAAACATAATTCCAGACAACTTTACACCTCAGCAGCCTGCTGAGGTGCCTACCTGCCCACCAACAACCGTCTATCTTCTAACAGAAAAAACGGACTCTGATGCCAGATGTAAGCAGTAAGCACTACCATCGCCTGTCTAATTTTTCCAATCACCAGACATGCGGTAATAGAGCCCCATGCGATCTCTAACTCAACATGGGCTGTAGTCAGGAAATGGAAGCGCGTGAAAATATGCCCCGCCCATGGTGGGCGTCATCTTAATTGCCTCAAAAAACCATCAGGGATGCCATAAGTATGCTATATCCCCTAATAAAGTGTAAGCTGTCTCCCCACAAAAGCCCCAGTTCCTGTACAATGCTGCCAATATTAAACCCCTTTTGAAGAGAAAGTAGGCGTTTATTGTCCCAGAGCTGCGCTGCAGCTTGTAACAAGTGTTAAAAGTTAAGTGCCATAATCACTCTGCTATCCTCTCCAGAATGAATAAAATAGCACTTACCTCAATGCTGCCCGACAGCAGGACAGTCCTTCAGGTGTAAGAGGTCCTTTTCTCCCTTCCATAGCCCTGTGGAAGCAGATGAGCCTGAGTTACCATGCGCTTAGGCTATCTATAATGGGGCAGCAACATGTTTAGGAGGCGCAGTGAGAATTATGTCCCACTAGTTCCTAATGCTTTAAAGCCCCCACAAGCCCTGCTGTAGAGACTGATCAGGTATAGGCTACATCCCAGGTCAAAGTAGCACTCTCTGGCACTACTTAAAAAATAACAAACTCTTGATTGAAAAATCTTTTCTAACACCTCACTTTGCCATCTCCTATAACTAACGCAGGCAAAGAGAATGACAGGATTGGTGGGGAAGGGAGGAGCTATTTAACAGCTTTGCTGTGGTGCTCTTTGCCGCCTCCTGCAGACCAGGAGGTGAATATCCCATAAGTAATGAAGATGATCCGTGGACTATGATTACGGCTATACCTTGACATAACATGTAAGACTTATTCGTCTCTCCTATCATTCCTTGATGTTACCTCCATATACTTTTTATGTAACTGGACTTGGATCCTGAATAAAGTTTGGATTTTATCTACTCAAAGTGGCGACTTTCTGGACTTATTTTTTTCATGATCCGCGGACTCGTCATGTCCTTAAGAGGAAAAAAACTTTTTAAAATAAAAAGTCTAAAGTATATTAAAATGCAAAGCACAAAGTGTTAAAGTAAGAAAACTGATGAGTATTTGTAATTTTAAAGTCTGATATCGACAGGGTCACATTAACCATTATTTGAAGAAGAAAAAATGCTGCTATATAATGCAAGATCTCAATTGTGTATTGGCTTATTTTTTGTAGAGTAAATTGTGCCGTTTCCTTGATAACTCAAGTTTATGGGAAGAGGGACTTAGTGCGGCCTTGCTTCCCAACCTCTAGATGATAGTGTGCCTGAGGCTTTCACTTGAGTGAAAAATGTTTACCTTTAACTTGTAATATGAGCACAAGAAAAAGAGCGATATTGATTTAACTGGAGCGGTGTTAGTGCTCAATAGGGGTAATATTTTTGCTCTCCACTTGTAATCTAGCCCCTGATGTATAATTAATTAAGATGATCCAATTTTTACATCAACCACTAGAAGGTCACTCATTTGAAAGTGATATTAGTTTTCATTATTATATAATCATATTGGTGTATAAGTTAATATATAATAAAATATGCCTATCGCTCTGTTCCTAGAGCTGCACTGGGTCTTTCTGACCTTTGTCTGGTACATCTTATTCCTGCCTATAAGCAGACACTTAAAGGGACATTAAACCCACATTTTTTCTTTCATGATTCAGATAGAGAATACCATTTTAAACAACTTTCTAATTTACTTCTATTGTCTAATTTGCTTAAATCTCTTTATATTCTTTCCTGAAAAGCATATCTAGATAGTCTCAGTAGCTTCTGATTGGTGGTTGCACATAGATGCCTCATGTGATTGGCTTACCAATGTGCATCGCTATTTCTTTAACAAAGGATATCTAAAGATTGCAGCAAATTAGATAATAGAAGTAAATTAGAAAGTTGTTTAAAATTGTATTCTCTATCTGAATCATGAAATAAAAACTTTGGGTTTAATAGCCCTTTAAATCTGCTAAGCCTGCAGTTAGGTTTGTTAACAAAACATATTTGTTTACAAGATAGAAGGAATGAAAAATAAATAATAAAATAAATACATTTCTCTAGCTCCTAAAAACAGATCTGTTACTCTTTCCATGATTTAGAGAAATTAACACTTTAGATTAAAGCAAAAATATGACACCACTAATGTCTGTCAAATACAGTTTTATTTTTTTTATGAAACATATGAATAAATAGTAATTAAAATAGGAAAGTATAATTAAGGCTTAACAATGAATAATTTTGTATTATATGTGTATTAAAGGTATTTGTGTTAATATCAAAGGGTTCAATACTTTTTTTTTGTAAGAACAGTATTTACAAACATAGAAAATGTAAAAAAATAAAGTAAGAGGTTTAAATGTTATTGATACAATAGTGTATTATTGTTGAAAAAACTAACTTGGCACTTGCAAATAACATATCAAAAACAAGTATGTTTTCTGAAATACAAAGATGCAAAAAAAAAAAAAAAAAATTTAGGACCTTAAGATCTAAAAACAGAACTAAATTTACATGGCTTCTAAATATGATATAATTTCTTTTGCATATGAAAGGTGAACCAATAAGTGTATATATAACTTATGTTTGATAACATACTTATAAATACTATTTTAACAAAAAAAAAATTACAAAAAGTTTGCAAAACAAAAGCTTTTAACATTTAGAAATAAGGGAGAAGGCACCCCCCCCAAAAAAAATAATAATAAAAAATAATAATAATAAAAAATAATAATAATAAAACATGTGCAAGAAATATATACATCAATTATCTGTTCTACCTTATTTTAGGGTTGTAATATTAATGTCAATGACTACTCAAGCTGATGACAATGACAGATGTTTTATCATACGCAATTTAACGAACAATATTCATTTAATAATTATTATTAAAAACGAATGAATAAAATGAAATAGATTCAGAATTCTAACAAAGAGGCTTTGCCAGACACAAGCATTATTGTAGATGAATTAATTTTGGCCAGCAAAAATAAGCCTAAATATTTAATAGCAGCTGTAATTCACAGAAATCACCAGATGGCAGTGCTTTGTGCTTAAATTTACTGTAAAGTCAAAATTTAACTTTCATGATTCAGATAAAAGTACATTGGAAAACTCTTAAAAATAGCATGTTCTATAATTAAATTAGCTTTGTCCTCTCTGTATCCTTTATTGAAAAATCAGCTCCAGAGAAGCAATGCATGAGCCAATGAAGAAAAGCATATAAGTGAAGCCACCAATCACCAGTTAGCTTCCAGTAATGAATTTCTGCTTCTGAGCATACCTAGGTATACTCTTAAACAAAGAATGAAGCAAATTTATAAAGAGAAGCGAATTGGAAAGTTGGTTAAAACAGCATGTCCTATCTGAATCACAAAAGTAAAATTTTTACTTTACTGTCCCTTTAAAGAGACATTAAACACTAAATAAATGCTAGATAGAATGATGCATTTAAAGAAAAGATTAGTCTGAGATGTGTTTTATTAGCTGTTTATATATTGACAAATTAAGTGTAAAGTTTTAGTGTCTATAAAACAATTGGAGTTGCCATGTTGTTAATTAGGTTACCGTCTCCACTGTGGCCAATTAGGGACAGTTATAAATAACTAGAGTGGCTGTGTGACATATAACAGTGTCCTGCGCTTCCATTTCTAACAAGAACTGAAAAACTCACAATTTTAGAATGGAATTACAGGAAAAGTGGACAAAATAAATAATGAAAGTATATTGCAGAGTTTTTTTATACATATGATTTATCATTTTATATTACCACCTCAAAGTGTTTAATGTCCCTTTAATGCTATACAATGTAATAGTGAAATGAGTGTAAAGCAGGTGGCTTTTGGTGTTAATTGTTATGTTTAAGTGGTGAGTGTAATAAAACACTCTAATTTGCTAGTGTATTTTATTAGTAAATGGTGATTCAGATAGGATAGTCATAACAAAATCTTTGTAATCTACTTATGTTATCAAATGTATCTGTTTTTCTTGGTATCTTTAGTTGAAATATAGCACTTTTCCATGAAAGCATACTAAGGTATGCACAATAGCTTCAACAAAGGATACCAAGAGAAAATGATCAATTTGAAATGGATTTATTTTTAAATTGTAGGCACTATCTGAATCATAACATTTCACTTTGACTTCTGTGAGTTTTCAAAGGCTCAAGACTGTTAAAATAAATCAGTCCAAAAACGTTGCTGCTAAAAATCTGTTTTATGATGGACTGGAATAACGCTCTTAAATTCTATCAATGCAAAATATTAGTGAAGGTTACTTAGTATGCAGCTACTCAAAAAAATATACAATATGCAGGTTTTCCAATGGCTTGGAACTGGCTGAAACTTGGACACCGCACGAAAAAGCCTATGCAATTTAAATATTCTTATAGTATAATATACACCAAGTTCAGGAATAATTATATTGCAACCAAAAAGCACTATATTTGTTATTGAATTAAATCATGTAAATGGATTATTATTAAAGGGACACTGAACCCAATGTTTTTCTTTTGTGATTCAGATAGAGCATGCAATTGTAAGCAACTTTCTAATTTACTCCTATTATCAATTTTTCTTCGTTCTCTTGCTATCTTTATTTGAAAAAGAAGGCCTATAAACTTTTTTTCTTGGTTCAGGACTCTGGACAGCACTTTTTTATTGATAGATGAATTTGAACACCAATCAGCAAGGACAACCCAGGTTGTTCACCAAAAATGGGCCGGCATCTAAACTTACATTCTTGCATTTCAAATAAAGATACAAAGTGAATAAAGAACATTTGATAATAGGAGTAAATTAGAAAGTAAAATGTTATGCTCTATCTGAATCACAAAAGAAAAAATTTGGGTTCAGTGTCCCTTTAAGTTGTATTATAATTATGAATAAAGGATATTCCAATACAGTTGGTATAACAAGTATAAACAGGTAATCTTGAAACCAGGGAAGGGTTCATCAAATTTCTACAAGACTGATATGGGACAGCACTCACAGATGCATCATACTGTATATATAGGAGGGGTTTCATTATTTAACAAAATGAGGGCAAGGAGGAACATATAGGGGGACCATAGTGTAAAGGAATCGGGAAAATAAACCCAGATAAAAAAGCAAAGTGAGAAGACAGGGGCTTTAGCAAAATACTAATGTGAAGGAAAAAGTGACTTGTGCAAACAACTGTGATAAACCTCTTTTCGCTTACGCACAACTGTTAGCGCTCCATTAGTAATCTAGCCCTTAGTGTCATATTGCCTTGTTTTACAGTCTAAGGACCTACTCCTTAAAAAAACCTCTTGGATATAGTTTATGTTATTTCTGTGAGTAGTTATGGATGGATAGAAATGAGCGTTTACACTGATTAAGCAATTGCTTATTTAATGATATCCCTAGAAAAGTATCACTTTCAGCAAACTAATTGTATAGACCAATTTTATTCTTTACGGTTCATTTGGGAGGGATTTCTGTTATCCCCTAATAATTAGGACTGCACAATTCTCTTTCTTGAAGGTAGGCTTAAAGGGACAGTCTAGGCCAAAATAAACTTTCATGATTCAGATAGAGCATGTAATTTTAAACAATTTTCCAATTTACTTTTATCACCAATTTAGCTTTGTTCTCTTGGTATTCATAGTTGAAAGCTTAACCTAGGAGGTACATATGCTAATTTCTTAGACCTTGAAGCCCACTTCTTTCAGATTGCATTTTAACAGTTTTTCACCACTAGAGGGTGTTAGTTCACGTATTTCATATAGATAACACTGTGCTTGTGCACGAGATGTTATCTAGGAGCAGGCACTGATTGGCTAGACTGCAAGTCAGTCAAAAGAACTGAAAAAAGGGGCAGTTTGCAGAGGCTTAGATACAAGATAATCACAGAGGTTAAAAGTATATTATTATAACTGTGTTGGTTATGCAAAACTGGGAAATGGGTAATAAAGGGATTATCTATCTTTTAAAACAATAACAATTCTGGTGTAGACTGTCCCTTTAATGTTGGGGGAATGAGACTAAATATTGAATTATAATTATTGTATTTTGACAATAAATATTTATTTTTGAGTATATTGAAATGCCTAAATTGCTTTACTGCGTAGGTGTATGTATTGAGAAGACATGTTTCTTTAAATCATAAAGTACCCTTTATGTTTTTTTTATTCTGTCTTTGAAAATTGAATTTGACCTCTTTGGCTGACAGTAACGCACGTAAACAGAAGTGATTTGGCCCCTTGATTGCGCCACACTTCTTTCTGTCCCATAGTTGTAATGCTTTGAGATATAGGAGACCTTTTAGATTTAACCAACACTCAGAGACTTTAAAATACTGGACATTTAAAGGGACAGTCAACTGCAAAGTTTTATTGTTTAAAAAGATAAATAATCCCTTTATTACCCATTCCATAGTTTTGCACAGCTAACACGGTTATATTAATATACTTTTTTACCTCTGTGATTACCTTGTACCTAAGCCTCTGCAGACAGCCCCTTATCTCAAGGCTATTTATTTATCTTCTATTAACTTGCATTTTAGCCAATTAGTGCTGAGTCATGTACAACTCTACATGAGTGAACACAATGTTATCTATATGGCATACATGAATTAGCAGTGTCTTGTTGTGAAAAGCTAATAAAAATGCATGAGATAAGAGTCAGTTTATAGTGGCCTAGAAACCGGCAGAAATTTAGAGGTTTAAATGTTATAAAATATATTAATATAACAATGTTGATTGTGTAAAGGTGGGGAATGGGTAGTAAAGGCATTATCTATATTTTCAAACAATAACACTTTTGGTGAATACTGTCCTTTTAAGTGAAGATTTTACTGTACAGCCTGCTAAAACACTGGACTGTGCTGCTGAATACCGGACACCTGGCAACCCTACAAGACAGCTGGTCTTAAAGGGACACTCAGGTCAAATAAAATTTTCATGATTCAGATACAGCATGTCATTTTAAACAACTTTCCAATTTACTTCCATTTAAAATAATATGCACATTCTTTTATATTTACACTTTTTGAGTCACCAGCTCCTACTGAGCATGTGCAAGAATTCACAGACTATAAGTATATGCATTTGTGATTGGCTGATTGCTATCACATGGTACAAGGGGAGTGGAAATATACATAACTTTGAAATTTGTTAGAAAAAAATCTACTACTTATTTGAAATTCAGAGTAAATGCTATTGCATTGTCTTGTTATCTTGCATTTCTTGATTATGCGAATCTACTGTGTTTACTGGTCCTTTAACTTTTAAAACAACTTAGCAAGCACAGTAATATCGATCTGTGAGCCACATAGAATTATAGGGACAGAGAACTGTAAACACAAAACATACCAAGCATATTAAAAGGATTATTTAAATGTTAGAATATTATTGCATGAAAAGGTTTAAGTTAAAGCTTTTTATTTTGATTTTGAGGTTAAAAAGGGCAGTAACTTGGCCACATGATGGCTTGATTGCTCAATGGCTGCTTTGCAGTTCTCCTAATGCTTTATTGGTAGACATAGCGACATACCTCAAAAGCAGAAAAAAATCTTGTAAAAGAACAACCTATTTACGTAAACAAACAAAAAAACATTATGCATTTGTGATGCACCAAATGAAGAAAAAATACTTTTGTGTCCTTTAAAAGGATTTATACCTACTTCACTGAACTGTGAGAAAACTACAGCTATACCCAGGAGCCTTCTTGTTTACCTCCCTTACTGATACTGCAAGTCTCATTATACATATCAATATACACAATAAATAAATTATATTCCAAAATGCACTGCTACGGGCCAAGTAAAATTAATACATTTTGCATTTCTTTAGATACTGTTTGTCTTGCCTTCTTATCAGAAAATTTAGAAAACATTTCTAATTTCTTTTCCTTTTTTTGTATTCAGAAAGGGTGCGTATAGTTCTGTTGGATCTTGCAGTAAAAGCTTACAGGACAAACAAACTGTACTACTTAGCTATTTGTCATTACTGAGTAAATAAAAAACCCATATTGAAAATGTGCAAGGTAAAATACCTTAAATAGCATTGGTGTAAATAAAAAAAAGAATTAGTCTGATAATGCATGGTAATGATATAGTTTTGAAGAAGGCATTTAGTACTTCATTATTCCAGAAACTTAGATACATCTTCCCAATCAGATTTCAGGAATGGTTTCTGAAAATTTCATCTAAGTTGATGTCTTTCATCCAATCATCATTATTATTACCCGTTTTGAGTAATGCATCAATAAAATCAGAGTCACCGCTAAGGGCTGACCCTAATCCGTTATTTTGTGAAAGGAAATCAAAGGAACCCAAATCATTATTAGTATCGGTACCTGAAAAAGTTGGAGAAACCTGATTGGAAGATGTAAATGTATTTGGGGTCATGGAGCCACCAGCTTGGTTAGGCAAAACTGGTGGTCTCATTTGAGTCTGTCCAATGTTGAAGGATCTTATTGATTCCATTGTCTTCCCACTTGTTGACTGGCTCATTTGAGATACAGTTTTTATTTGTTCACCTTGTGATAGTTGACTGGAAGGAGCACGTTGAGAAAAATGCTGGTTACTCAGCATACCCTGAAAAGATGCATTAGAAAATTGATTATTGTTGGGGAAACAAATTGTATCATGCTTTTTCGCATCTGGTGGAACCCAGTTTTGTGGAGAAGGAGAGTTCATTACAATGTTTGATGGTCTTTGACCTGACATATTTAATCCCTGGCTTGCATTAGGTCTGAATGGTGGAGGATTCATTCCAGATCCTGACGAAAAAGTTGGCCGATTTTTTCCATGTGCAACATTTGATTGGCATGGTAAAATGTTATTATTCTGAGCTGCTCCATTTTGATTTGGACTGGTTTGCTGCATTTGGTTCACATCGGGATTCACATTATACATTGCTTGTTGAGGGCAAGGAATATTACCATATACGTTTTGAGCTCCCTGAAGTGAAGCCATTCTAGAAGCAAGGTTTGATGGCGAATTGACTGAATTATGTGGCGAGACAGAATTTGAAATAGGTGGGTTGGAGCTCACACCTACAGTTGGCAAACCACCTGAAAAAAAAATAGTGAGGTGAAAATTAAAACACACAAATGCACATACTGTTAATATTTAGTACATTTAACATAATTATTAAAATCAGACTTAAAACTTTTTTTTAAAACAGATGCTTATTAGCTGCATATTTTCTTAGTAATTTATGATACATCATTTTGGCTGCCATTTTTTCTTCTTTGACGAGTAAATCAGAGTCTGTCATGGAACACTTGTATAAATAAAAAATGTATTAAGCATTTTCTGTTTTTACTTACTAACATTCCTACAAGAAACCTTTCATTTGCTTTGGCAGCAACCAGGACTGATTTAACAAATACTGCCGAGTATTGATTAAAAAGCAGATGAAGTTAGCCAATGAAAATGTCATATAGCGGGTTGTGACAAATCAAACAGAAAATATTACTTGTCTCTTTCAAAAGTTCAGTTTCATCAGCATTTTATTGTCAAGGCTTAAAATCCTATTTAGGGCCAGATTGCAAGTGGAGCGTTATTTAACTGAGCTAGAAGTTATCTTTTTGCGCGTCGGGTTGCGCTCGTATTAGAAGTTGAAAGTTAAAAGTTTTCAATTGCAATCTTACCTGACGCACGTAAAAAGCTGAATATTGTGCGCGCGATAAACTATTACCCCATTGAAGTGAATGGAGCAAACCTGATTACATATTCTCAAGTGCGCTAAACTGACATGAAAATATGAATATTTCACATTCCAATGTTCTTACTGTACAAGAATATGTATTATTTATTCATAAATACATATTTCTACATATATCTGATGTTGTTTTTGCACAGTTAAGTGCACTCTCACTCCATTCCAAACAACTTGAGGGTGCTTGAGTGGATATTATATTAAATAAATACAATGGACCCAGCACTCTTCATCTGTGTATTTATTAGTAACATTTCAGGGAACAAACTAACGTCACAAATACACAGATGAAGAGTGAGTGCTGGGTCCGTTGTATTTATTTGATATTATATATATATATATACAGTATATATATACAGTATATATATATATATATATATATATATACACACACATGATTATATATATATATATACAGACATATATAGGAATATATATTTATAAATACATAGAACATATTCTGCTATGTGCAAAGCATTGGAATGTGAAATATTTACAGTAAATACACAGTAGAACACTTTATTAAAAATGAATATTGCATCAATATGTTTTTACATGTTTTCATCTACGTAACTGCAAAGGGCTCCAATGCACTTATATATATATGTATACATATGTATTTTTGTGTTTATATGTGTATATATGTCTGTATAAATATACATTTATACACATATACAGACATATATATATATATATATATATATATATACACATACATACACATACATCTTTACACATTTATATGTATGTACAGTATGTCTTATGTATGTATGTCTATGTTAAGGCCCTTTGCTTGCCTGAGACCTCATATCTTTTAGCCCTAATAATTGTTTTGTTCAATATTTTTTAAAATACATTTTATTAGATGTTGTAATTATGAGTGTAACTGTACTTTGTAATGTATTTTGATGCGTTTTGTGACACTTTTTTGTTTCACGAAACAGTTAATCAGAGCTCTGAGGACACGTAATCATTCTAGCTAAATAGCAATTGCGCTCAAGTGATCGCGTTTAGTTTCAACTTGTAATACGAACGAAAGACCCAACACGCACAAACACCAACAATAAACCACTTATCACTCACACATAACTGTTAGCCCTCCACTCTTAATCTGGCCCCTAATGTTGTGTTAATGTGTCACATTAAACATGTTGGTGTTTTTAAAATAATGTTAAAAATGACATATATTGCCTGTAACATTTTAAATAAAAAAAAAAATCTTTAAATGACTTGAAACATGAAATTAAAATGTAAAATTGTTAATTATGTGTGGTTTTATAGGCTAAATAGAATAAATCAGTCCTGGCTAAAGTTGTGTGACTTTTCCGCATCAACTGCAAAATTACAAACCGATATTCCAATTTACAGGCCTAGAACCTTTAGACAGCAGTTCAGCTTTAGCATATATTCTGTCTTTCTCATACAGGTTCTAACCTGCAATTCTCTGTCACATCCAAACTGTGGAGTGGATTACCGTCCCATAATACACAATTAATAGTACATTTTCAATTCCACCAAGGACGATGTAGAATTTGTGGGGAAACATGGTTTGACATAAACAATCCCTTAAACTCTGTGAGAATCTATCTATCTATTAATGAGGTGTTTACACAAGGGGGAGCTATTATACAAATACACAAAGAAAATGGCAGAAATGACAAGTACAGAGTCCTTAAAGTCTAGACCCAATACTTATTCTTTATTACTTATTTTTACATACCAAACAAGCATCTTGCAAGGGGTACCATATCTATAAGCTTGTAAGAAGTACATGAAACTTTTAAATAATCATTGTTTGTTAGCAGCCAAAAATAGTTTTTTAGTTTGTTATTTTAAATTGCACATCCACAAATTAGCATGTGATAGTAGGAAAACATACAGGTGGCCCTCGTTTTACAACGGTTCAATTTACACCGTTTCAGAATAACATCCTTTTTTTCCAGTCATGTGACTGCTATTGAAAAGCATTGATAAGCAGTGCATTTATTAAAATAGCCAGTAGGTGGAGCTGTCCGCTTGTGTTGCAGCAAAGCCAAGCAAGCTGAAATTAATCAGTTTAACCAGACCTAAGCTATCAAGCAGATTTAAAAGGAACAAGATCTTCCTGTCTATAAATCAGTCCAGGATGGAATGCATAGAAAGAACCGTTTGCAGAGAAATGCAAGTGAAGTCTGTGTTGTGTGATTATTTTATTAGGTTTATAATGCTGTTTAGCAAATGTTTTTGTTCATTTAACTTAGGTTAATTATATATTATGTGTTCTGTGCTTATTTTATTAGGTTTATAATGCTGTTTAGCATTTAAAGTCTTCATTTCAAAGCTTTAAAAATAATGTATTAGGTGTTACTTATGACAATTTTGAGAGGGGCCTGGAACCTAACTCCCTCACTTCCCATTGACTTACATTATAAACTGGGTTTCAATTTACAACGGTTTCGATTTACAACCATTCCTTCTGGAACCTAACCCCAGCGTAAACTGAGGGTTATCTGTATTTAAGAGTCGATCGTGATTGGAGAAACTTAACATACAAAAATATACATGCAATAGGTGGGCACAGCTTGGCAGCCATTTTTGTCTCCTAACAAACAATCGCCTAGATTACGAGTTTTGTCGGTAAGGCTGTGCGTTGCTAACGAGCAGTTTTTCCTTACCGCTCACCTACAGTAACGCTGGTATTACGGGTTTTTACAAACTCTGCGTTAGCGTGTAGAGCAAAATTTAGCTCCACATCTCACCTCAATACCAGCGCTGCTTACGGTAGCGGTAAGCTGGCAAAACGTGCTTGCTGGCAAAAAAGCAGCGTAAAGCTCCTAATGCAGCCCCATTGATTCCTATGGGGAAATACTTTTTATGTCTACACCTAACACCCTAACATGAACCCCGAGTCTAAACACCCCTAATCTTACACTTATTAACCCCTAATCTGCCATCCCCGACATCGCCGCCACCTGCATTATATTATTAACCCCTAATCTGCCGCTCCGGACACCGCCGCCACCTACATTATAGTTATGAACCCGTAATCTGCTGCCCCCAACATCGCCGAACCCTACATTATATTTATTAACCCCTAATCTGCCGCCCCCAATGTTGCCGCCACCTACCTACATGTATTAACCCCTAATCTGCCATCCCCAACATCGCCGCCACTATACTAAAGTTATTAACCCCTAAATCTAAGTCTAATCCTAACCCCCCTAATTTAAATATAATTTAAATAAATTTAAATAAATATTACTATCATTCACTAAATTATTCCTTTTTAAAACTAAATACTTACATATAAAATAAACCCTAAGCTAGCTACAATATAACTAATAGTTACATTGTATGTAGCTTAGGGTTTGTTTTTATTTTACAGGCAACTTTGTATTTATTTTAACTAGGTACAATAGTTATTAAATAGTTATTAACTATTTAATAGCTACCTAGTTAAAATAAATTCAAATTTACCTGTAAAATAAATCCTAACCTAAGTTACAATTACACCTAACACTACACTATAATTAAATTAATTACCTAAACTAACTACAATTAAATACAATTGAAAAAAATTATCTAAAGTACGAAACCCCCCCCCACTAAATTACAGAAAATAATAAAATAATTACAAGTTTTTTAAACTAATTACACCTTATCTAATCCCCCTAATAAAATAAAAACGCCCCCCCAAAAAAGGGCCTTTTGCGGGGCATTGCCCCAAAGTAATCAGCTCTATTACCTGTAAAAAAAAATACAATACCCTCCAACATTAAAATCCACCACACACACACCCAACCCTACTCTAAAACCCACCCAATACCCCCTTAATAAAACCTAACACTAACCCCTTGAATATCACCCTACCTTGAGAAGTCTTCACCCAGCCGGGCCGAAGTCCTCAACGAAGTGGTCCTCCAGACGAGCAGAAGTCTTCATCGAAGCCAGCCAGAAGAAATCTTACAGATGGGCAGAAGTCTTCATCCAGGCGGCATCTTCTATCTTCATCCATCCGGCGCGGAGAGGGTCCATCTTCAAGACATCCGATGCGGAGCATCCTCTTCTGGCGACATCTTCAAACAGAATGAATGTTACTTTAAATGACGTCATCCAAGATGGCGTCCCTTGAATTCCAATTGGCTGATAGAATTCTATCAGCCAATCAGAATTAAGGTAGAAAAAAATCCTATTGGCTGATCCAATCAGCCAATAGGATTGAAGTTCAATCCTATTGGCTGATACAATCAGCCAATAGGATTAAACTCCAATCAGCCAATAGGATTGAAGTTCAATCCTATTGGCTGATCCAATCAGCCAATAGGATTTTTTCTACCTTAATTCCGATTGGCTGATAGAATTCTATCAGGCAATCGGAATTCAAGGGACGCCATCTTGGATGACGTAATTTAAAGGAACATTCATTCTGTTTGAAGACGTCGCCAGAAGAGGATGCTCCGTGTCTGATGTCTTGAAGATGGACACGCTCCGCGCCGGATGGATGAAGATAGAAGATGCCGCCTGGATGAAGACTTTTGCCCGTCTGGAGGACTTCTTCTGGCCGGCTTCGATGAAGACTTCTGCCCGTCTGGAGGACCACTTCGCCCGGCTTCATTGAGGACTTCGGCCCGGCTGGGTGAAGACTTCTCAAGGTAGGGTGATATTCAAGGGGTTAGTGTTAGATTTTATTAAGGGGGTATTGGGTGGGTTTTAGAGTAGGGTTGGGTGTGTGGGTGGTGGGTTTTTATGTTGGGGGGGGGTATTGTATTTTTTTTACAGGTAATAGAGCTGATTACTTTGGGGCAATGCCCCGCAAAAGGCCCTTTTAAGGGCTATTTGTAATTTAGTATAGGGTAGGGCTTTTTATTATTTTGGTGGGCTTTTTCTATTTTATTAGGGGGATTAGATTAGGTGTAATTAGTTTAAAAAACTTGTAATTATTGTATTATTTTCTGTAATTTAGTGTTTTTTTTCTTAGTACTTTAGATAATTTTTTTCAATTGTATTTAATTGTAGTTAGTTTTGGTAATTAATTTAATTATAGTGTAGTGTTAGGTGTAATTGTAACTTAGGTTAGGATTTATTTTACAGGTAAATTTGAATTTATTTTAACTAGGTAGCTATTAAATAGTTAACTATTTAATAACTATTGTACCTAGTTAAAATAAATACAAAGTTGCTTGTAAAATAAAAATAAACTCTAAGCTAGCTACAATGTAACTATGAGTTATATTGTAGCTAACTTAGGCCTAGATTTGGAGTTTTGTCGGTAACGAGCCGAAAATCTAACGCCCGCGTTTTTCTGGCCGCACCATAAAAATAACTCTGGTATCGAGAGTCCACATAAAGGCTGCGTTAGGCTCCAAAAAAGGAGCGTAGAGCATATTTAACGCAGCTTCAACTCTCAATACCAGAGTTGCTTACGGACGCGGCCAGCCTCAAAAACGTGCTCGTGCACGATTCCCCCATAGGAAACAATGGGGCTGTTTGAGCTGAAAAAAACCTAACACCTGCAAAAAAGCCGCGTTCAGCTCCTAACGCAGCCCCATTGTTTGCTATGCGGTAACCCTTCCGACGTCTGCACTTAACACTCTAACATGTACCCCGAGTCTAAACACCCCTAACCTTACACTTATTAACCCCTAATCTGGCGCCCCCGCTATCGCTGACCCCTGCATATTATTTTTAACCCCTAATCTGCCGCTCCGTAAACCGCCGCTACTTACATTATCCCTATGTACCCCTAATCTGCTGCCCTAACATCGCCGACCCCTATATTATATTTATTAACCCCTAATCTGCCGACCGGACCTGAGCGCTACTATAATAAAGTTATTAACCCCTAATCCGCCTCACTAACCCTATCATAAATAGTATTAACCCCTAATCTGCCCTCCCTAACATCGCCGACACCTAACTTCAATTATTAACCCCTAATCTGCCGACCGAATCTCGCCGCTATTCTAATAAATGAGATCAGAATCAAGTTCAATCCGATTGGCTGATCCAATCAGCCAATCAGATTGAGCTTGCATTCTATTGGCTGATCGGAACAGCCAATAGAATGCGAGCTCAATCTGATTGGCTGATCGGATCAGCCAATCGGATTGAACTTGATTCTGATTGGCTGATTCCATCAGCCAATCAGAATATTCCTACCTTAATTCCGATTGGCTGATAGAATCCTATCAGCCAATCGGAATTCGAGGGACTCCATCTTGGATGACGTCATTTAAAGGAACCGTCATTCGTCGTTCAGTCGTCGGCCAGGATGGATGTTCCGCGGTGGAGGCCTTCAGGATACTGCCGCTTCGCTCCGGATGGATGCCGCTTGGATGAAGACTTCAATCGGATGGAAGAACTCTTCTGCCCCGCTTGGATGAAGACTTCAGCCGGATCATGGACCTCTTCAGCCCCCCGTTTGGGCTTGGATCAGGACATCGGAGGAGCTTTTCTGGACCGATCGGTGAACCTGCTATGGTGAAGACAAGGTAGGATGATCTTCAGGGGCTTAGTGTTAGGTTTATTTAAGGGGGGTTTGGGTTAGATTAGGGGTATGTGGGTGGTGGGTTGTAATGTTGGGGGGCAAAAGGCCCTGTTCAGGGCTGGTAAGGTAAAAGAGCTTTGAACTTTAGTAATTTAGAATAGGGTAGGGCATTTTTTTATTTTGGGGGGCTTTGTTATTTTATTAGGGGGCTTAGAGTAGGTGTAATTAGTTTAAAATTGTTGTAATATTTTTCTTATGTTTGCAAATATTTTTTTATTTTTTGTAACTTAGTTCTTTGTTATTTTTTGTACTTTAGCTAGTTTATTTAATTGTATTTATTTGTAGCAATTGTATTTAATTAATTTATTGATAGTGTAGTGTTAGGTTAATTGTAGGTAATTGTAGGTAGTTTATTTAATTAATTTATTGATAGTCTAGTGTTAGGTTTATTTGTAACTTAGGTTAGGATTTATTTTACAGGTAATTTTGTAATTATTTTAACTATTTTAGCTATTAAATAGTTCTTAACTATTTAATAGCTATTGTACCTGGTTAAAATAAATACAAAGTTACCTGTAAAATAAATATAAATCCTAAAATAGCTATAATATAATTATAATTTATATTGTAGCTATATTAGGATTTATTTTACAGGTAAGTATTTAGCTTTAAATAGGAATAATTTATTTAATAAGAGTTAATTAATTTCGTTAGATTTAAATTATATTTAACTTAGGGGGGTGTTAGTATTATTGTTAGACTTAGCTTTAGGGGTTAATACATTTATTAGAATAGCGGCGAGATTCGGTCGGCAGATTAGGGGTTAATAATTGAAGTTAGGTGTCGGCGATGTTAGGGAGGGCAGATTAGGGGTTAATACTATTTATGATAGGGTTAGTGAGGCGGATTAGGGGTTAATAACTTTATTATAGTAGCGCTCAGGTCCGGTCGGCAGATTAGGGGTTAATAAGTGTAGGCAGGTGGAGGCGACGTTGAGGGGGGCAGATTAGGGGTTAATAAATATAATATAGGGGTCGGCGGTGTTAGGGGCAGCAGATTAGGGGTACATAAGGATAACGTAGGTGGCGGCGCTTTACGGTCGGCAGATTAGGGGTTAATAAGTGTAGGCAGGTGGAGGCGACGTTGAGGGGGGCAGATTAGGGGTTAATAAATATAATATAGGGGTCGGCGGTGTTAGGGGCCGCAGATTAGGGGTACATAAGTATAACGTAGGTGGCGGTCGGCAGATTAGGGGTTAAAAAAATGTAATCGAGTGGCGGCGATGTGGGGGGACCTCGGTTTAGGGGTACATAGGTAGTTTATGGGTGTTAGTGTACTTTAGAGCACAGTAGTTAAGAGCTTTATAAACCGGCGTTAGCCCAGAAAGCTCTTAACTACTGACTTTTTTCCTGCGGCTGGAGTTTTGTCGTTAGATGTCTAACGCTCACTTCAGAAACGACTCTAAATACCGGAGTTAGAAAGATCCCATTGAAAAGATAGGATACGCAATTGACGTAAGGGGATCTGCAGTATGGAAAAGTCGCGGCTGGAAAGTGAGCGTTAGACCCTATTTTGAGTGACTCCAAATACCGGCGGTAGCCTAAAACCAGCATTAGGAGCCTCTAACGCTGGTTTTCACGGCTACCGCCAAACTCCAAATCTAGGCCTTAGGGTTTATTTTATAGGTAAATATTTAGTTTTAAATATGAATAATTTAGTTAATTGTAGTTATTTTATTTAGATTTATTTAAATTATATTTAAGTTAAGGGGGTGTTAGGGTTAGGGTAAGACTTAGATTTAGGGGTTAATACATTTAATATAGTGTCGGCGACGTTGTGGGTGGCAGATTAGGGGTTAATAAATGTAGGTAGTTGTTGGCGATGTTAGGGACGGCAGATTAGGGGTTCATAAAATTTAACTAGTGTTTGCGATGCGGGAGGGCGGCGGTTTAGGGGTTAATAAATATTTTATAGTGGCGGCGATGTCCGGTTCAGCAGATTAGGGGTTAAAAATTTTTTTTAGTGTTTGCGATGTGGGGGGACTCGGTTTAGGGGTTAATAGGTAGTTTATGGGTGTTAGTGTACTTTTTAGCACTTTAGTTAAGAGTTTTATGTTACGGTGTTAGCCCATAAAACTCTTAACTACTGACTTTTAAATGCGGTACCAGTCTTGACAGGAGAGGCTGTACCGCTCACTTTTTTGCAGACTCGTAATTCCGGCGTTATGCAAGTCCCATTGAAAATATAGGATACGCAATTTATGTAAGTGGATTTGCGGTATTAATGACTCTGGCCAAAAAAGTGAGCGGTGAGCCTGTCATTTCAAGACTCGTAATACCAGCGTTAGGAAAAAAGCAGCGTTAAGACCTCTTAACGCTGCTTTTTAACCCTAACGCAAGACTCGTAATCTAGGTGAATGAATATTAAATGTTTTATGTACTTCTTACAAGCTTATAGATGTGGGACCAGTTGCAGGATGCTTCTCTGGTATGTAACAATACGTAATCAAAATGATATATTGGGGCATATTTATCAAGCTCCAATTGGAGCTTGATGCCCGGTGTTTCTGGCGAGCCTGCAGGCTCACCAGAAACAGCAGTTATGAAGCAGCGGTCACAAAGACCGCTGCTCCATAACCTGTCCGCCTGCTCTGAGCAGGCAGACAGACATCGCCGGAAATCAACCTGATCGAGTACGATCGGGTTGATTGACACCTCCCTGCTGGCGCGAGTCAGCAGGGGGCGGCGTTGCACCAGCAGCTCTTGTGAGCTGCTGGTGCAATGCTGAATACGGCGAGCGTATTGCTCGCCGTATTCAGCGAGGTCTGGCGGACCTGAGCCGCACTGTCAGATCAGGTCCGCCAGACTTTCATAACTAGGGGCCATTGAGTCTAGCCTGTCCCTTTAAATGCCTGAGACTTGCAGGCGCCATCAAATAAAGGCAGGGATATTCCAAGCTGGCTGGGTTCACCACAGGAGTAGACCGCTTAAATAAAAGGAAGAAAAGGCATCTCAGAGTACATTAACAACCAAACCCAGGGACACAATCGGTATCTTCAAACGTAATACTCACAATCAGGAAGCTATATGGTGCTGTAGGAGCAGGCTGGTTCCTTTCCGTTGCCCATCAGTCTAATGACTGGCTCTATCAGGTGCTGGATATTCCTTTAAAACTGGAACATGCAGACTTCCGGTGGGAGGAGCAGGAAGCGCAGGTGTACTACGCGCTCCTCTGACTAAGGCAGCACGAACACGCCGACACACCAAGTTGCCATAGGCCGTGGTTTCATACACCACAGCCAGGACCTGGGCGTTGTAACTCGCCTGAGTGTGTGGAAGTCGCGGAACAGCCAGAGGCCGGTTTGCTATGGCCGTTTGTCAAGTTTGTCAACTGACGGCGGGGTGAGATCTGAGGCAGAAACCCAGTAACCAGATTGAGCGACAAGAGCCGTGATTGCAGCAGGAAGATTGGGAAGCCCCCAATGAGGAGGTTACGTTCTAAGCAGTACTGGAAACATTGGAGGGGCACCAGCCTGACTCAAGACAGCACCGCCACCGCTAGCTGCCTAACCTGGCATTTCTGGAAGGTAGGATTCACCTCCATCCGATGAGTAATAAGTCTCTGACCTGGTACAGGGTGAAGGTAAGAGGTGGGCTGGCCGGGACTGTATATTGGGGATTGAAAAGTAATGGAAGTAAGTCCCTGACCTGGTACAGGGTGAAGATAGCGAGGCACGCAGTGGGAACCTATATACCCAAAGCCAGCCAGTGGATGACCCTTGAATATAAAAAGTTTACACCTGAATAGAGTTGGCGCTGTTAGTTTCTCCTTCCCCTCATACCACAGCCATTGGATTAGACTGCTTACAGGGGCTCCTTTACTGGTACTCCCGGTTCCCTAATTCTAACCCATGCATATGTGTCTCAAGGACGTACCAAGAACTTACTATTAATCGTTATATATTTATTTCAAGGTCACTGACACTAACAAAATAACTGATTGAAGAAGCATTTAGAGACACAAGGAGAAAATATCTTTGTTTGTGTGTGAATAACACCTAAAGCATAAACGACTAAAATTATTGAATGTGGAATATAAAAATTATCTGTTGGTTTGCTTTGGCCGATAACAAACCGTTACATTGTTACAGCTGATCGTTTTTTAGTGATTGGAACTGATTGACGCACTTAGGATCTCAGTGACACTTACTGAAATTTACTGAAAAGGGGAGAGAATGGAAAGGAACTTTTTCTTTTTGTCCCTGTTTTTCTTTTCTTTTTTGTTTATAGTTTTCACGCTCCTTTTTCTGACCAATAACTCAGTGGAGGGTGTTACACCCTCATATAGCTTGTGAAATATTTTGTTCTGATGGATATATAGTACATACCAAATGTTGAAAAATGTTGAAAATTGTTCTGGTTTGATAGATATGCAGTACACATCAAATGTTGAAAAATGCTTAAAAATTTCTGCTCTGATAGATATATAGTATATACCAATCGGTTTATTAGAGTGTTAGAGTGTTAGGCCTACTGATATATCTGAAAAAGTAATCTTTTGAATACAGGTTGTAGAAGAGGAAGAAGGGAGGAGTAGTTGAGTCATAAATTTCACTGAAGCAGATGACAATTGCTGACCATTGCATATTCACAAATTCACATAGGAGAACACTCCCTAACACGCAATACAACTACCCATACTAGATACACTTTTCCTTTCTATTTCGTTTTTTCCCTTTCTTTCTTTCCTCTCTTTCTTTTTAGGTCACTTATAAAACACATGCTTGACACCTTACACACTCTGTCACTCTCACATATTCTATATTTCTTTTCCTACTCCTTCATTATTTCTTTTTTTTCTGACACATGGACACATATTTTGCACCTAAATCGCACGCAATGCCAGCAAAACCCAAAGATAGAAAGCCCAGACATAGTATTGAGAACATTAGCGATATTAGACCTGAAATGACCACTGTAAATATTTCTAAAGATGATATAGAAGAAATTTCTAAACAAGTGGCATTATCTCTCTCACCCCAACTTGACCATATTAAAACAGAGCTATTAACACTCTCAGTAGAAATGAAAAACTTTACAGCTAGACTTACAGAAATTGAATCGAGAATTTCAGATACTGAAGACTCTGTGATTAAACAAAATCTCTCTATACAACAACATGATATAAAAATTTTAGAAATGACTGACAAAATAGAAGACTTAGAAAACAGATCACGTAGGAACAACTTAAAAATAGTAGGCCTACCAGAAACCACAAATTTCCAAGACTTAATATACTTTGCCTCAGTGACTCTGCCACAAAGTTTAGAGATTGATACTAAACTATATAACTTTACTGTTGAAAGAGCACACCGTGTAGGCTTTATTAGAAATTCGTCAGAAAATTCTATTCAGAAACGAGCTATCTTAATTAAATATTTGAACTTTCAGGACAAAGTACTAATACTTAGAGCATTCAGAAAAATGAAAAACCTAGAGATTGACAATAACAGAATTTTAATCTTTCAAGATTACTCAGCCCAGACGGCAGCAAAACGTAAAGGCATGGCCCCATTTTGTACAAGTATGATAAACATGGGCCTAGCTGCCCATTTAATATACCCCGCTAAAATTAAGATTTATATGGATAATGAGACAACCACACTAGAAACAATCACAGAAGCCAAGGCATTCCTGAATAAATTTCAAGCTAGGTAATCATTAAAAAATAGTTTTCTTTTTTTTCTCTTGTCTTCTGTGCTTTTCGCCTACTAGTGCATAGGCAGCTACTAGTATGGCAAGCTGGATAAGTTTATTTTACTTTCATATAATAAACAAGATAATTAAGGCTAAGAAATGTATAAAAATGAAACAATGGTTGAAAATAAGGACAGCCCATTTTACTTTAAATACTTTAAATACATATGTTTTAGTAAAGATAAAGGTTCAGGTCAGAGGGAGGGGCAAGGAGGACAGATATTATTTTTCCCCCTTTTCTTCTTCTTTCTTCTTTTTTTTTTTTTCTTTGTTCTGTTGTTGGTTTGCTGTTTCAGAATAAATTATAAATGGCAACCCTAAAACTAATTTCTTGGAATGTGGGAGGGGTCACTAGCCCAATTAAAAGAAAGAGGATTCTGACATACCTTAGAAATAAAAGAGTGGATATTGCACTTTTACAAGAAACACACTTGACTGAAATAGAACATAAGAAACTTAAATCTAACTGGGTTAGTGAAGTTATTTATACCCCATGTGCTACACGTAAAAGGGGGGTTGCAGTCTTAATCAGCAAAAATTTAGACTATCAAATTATAGGGCAAGAGATAGACCCAGGGGAACGATTTATTATTTTGAAAATCATAATAAATTCATGTATGCTTACGTTATGTAATGTCTATGGCCCAAATGTGCCAGATGTAAAATTTTGGGAAAAATTAAAACTAAAATTACATGATTCTATAAATACGAATCTTATAGTCGTAGGTGACTTTAACATGGTTTTTAACAATATTGATAGATCACAGACAATCGGAAATAAATCTAAACAGACCCCAAAAAAATCCTCCAGGATTCTTAAAGTATTTGCTAGTGCATTAAATATTAAAGACATCTGGAGATTGCTATACCCTAATAGTAGAGATTTTACATGTGAATCTAAAAAGTATCGGACATTCTCACGGATAGACTTTTTTCTAGGGTCAGACAAAATTATTAACTTAGATATAAAAGCACAAATAGATAACTTCACTATTTCAGATCATGCCCCACTATCACTAGAGACACGGTGGGAAACAGATAGATACGACCCAGTTAAGAGCTACGGCTTCCCACGTTACTTAGCAAACAATTTGGAATTTAGAAACCGACTCATTGCTATATAGCACGAATATGTTCAACAGAACAAAGATTATATGCATAAGAAAGAGATCTTCTGGGAAACTGCTAAGGCAGTAGCCAGAGGAGAAATTAAAAAATTTACTATTAGGTTTAAGAAAAAGTTATACTTAAGAGAGACTGAAATTTCAAATTACTTAAAAAACAAATATAACGCATATATTGCATCCCACACCCAGACTAACTGGCAAAATTATATGAAGGCTAAACAAGAATGGGAAGTTTTCTCATCACAAAAATTTGCTATCCAAGAACTGAAGAATAAAAGTAGATTCTATAGATTTGGAAATAAAATAGGGAAGTTATTAGCGAGATCTGTAAAAGCCAGGAAACCGATTCATCACATTAAATCACTTAATATTGAGGGGAAAAAAATACTGAATCTTGATACAATCAAAGCGGAATTCTACAAATATTTTAGGGACTTATATTCAGTAGCGGATATTAACTTAAAAAATAAACAGGATTTTTGGGAAAAAATTACATTACCTAAGCTTTCGGCCGAAGATTTAGAAAAACTTAATGCACCAATTAAGGAATCGGAAGTCTTAAACGCAATAAATAGTCTTAAGTTGGATAAAGCTGCCGGACCTGACCTCCTACCAGCAGAATTCTATAAAATTCTTAAAAACGAAGTAATAGGTGTACTTACGGACTTATTCAATGACTATTTAATTAACTATAAGACTCCATCTCCTAACTTTGCAGTTTCAAAAATAATATTACTTCTAAAAAAAGGGAAAGATCCTGAATTAATAGACTCCTATCGCCCAATTTCACTGTTAAACGCCGATTACAAACTATTTACTGCAATTTTGGCAGATAGATTGAAGTTAACTATGAGTTCGTTAATACATGAAGATCAGGTCGGCTTTATGGCTAAGAGAAATATGTCAGCAAATATACGCAAAATCTTTCTTTTAATAGACTTCCTTGCAGATGTCAAAAATAAAAGTGAACAAAACTCCGCCATTCTGGCAGTTGATGCCCATAAAGCATTTGACTATTATCTGGGACCACTTATTCTGCTCCATGAAGAATTTTGGGTTCAAAGATCAGTTTCTTGAATGCATTCGTGCCTTATATACCAATGCAACTTCCATTTTGATGGTTAATGGCTCAAACACTACACCCTTCCCTATCTTGTCTGGAACACGACAGGGATGTCCAATCTCACCACTATTATTCAATTTAGCAATTGAACCTCTTGCAGTTACTTTAAGGGATAATTTATGGGGGATCAAGATAGGCAAAATTCCTGTTAAACTCCTACTTTACGCAGATGACTTGATATTACTTTTAAAGGATGCCCAAATTGAAATTCCTAAAATTTTGGAAATTATAAAAGATTTTGGCTCTTTCTCAGGCTATACAATTAATATATCCAAATCAGAACTTCTTTGGCTGAGTAAACATCATCAAAACCAATACACACCCCCTTTTAAAGTAGCTTCGCAATATATCACATATTTAGGAATCCAGATTAGTGTCAATCCAGAAGATTGGTTTAGTTTGAATTACCTACCCCGATTTGCGAAAATTAAATTTGAGATGATGAAATGGGATAATCTCCCACTTTCAATTACAGCAAGAATCAACGTAGTTAAGATGATTGTCTTACCTAAGATATTATACTTAATGCAAAACATCCCTATAATTATACCAAAAAAGTATTTTAATAGTTTAGATCAATTAATGAGACGATTTATATGGGGGAGGGGCGCGAATCGAATATCATTATATAAACTGTCACAACTAAGGCAATATGGTGGATTGGCACTACCCAACTTTGTTATTTACAATAGTGTAAGTCTTGCAAAAATCGCAATGGATTGGGTTACGGGTGGGAACTATATTGCATTTACGGAAGCAGAACAAAATTTAGTATACCCCCTCTCATTAAATGCGCTCCTGCACTGTCCTAAAAAAGTAATTCCAAAGAGAATTAAAAATAAACAATCACTATACCACATTATAATTGCATGGCAAGACATACGACGTAGAGTAGATAGTGATCCCCATTTTTCAGATCTACTTCCTATTAGAGGTGACCCACGTTTTCCACCTGGTATTAGCAGTCAAGTATTTAGGAAATGGGCTACTGTAGGACTTATTTATATAACACAACTTAGAGAGCCTAATCTACAGAGTATAATGTCATTTGAGAGTCTTAAAGAGTCTTTTAATTTACAGAATGCGGACTTTTTTGCATACCTCCAAGTGAGACATTGGTTTTTTAAAGCTATGGAAGATAATAAGCTCCCATGGAGCCATCCAGGAGTGAAAATGGGGTTAGCATTATTTAAGGCAGGTAAACGCTCTATTAAATACTGGTATAATATGATTATTACTAAGACAGGGGAACTAAATATTGACCAGATATGTTCAAAATGGCAAACAACGATTGTAGACCTAAACAGGGAACAAGTAAAACAAAGCATAACTCTCCTGGATGAGGCCACACTCGCGGCAAGCTGGCGAGAAATGCATATAAAACTTCTACATAGGATATACTTTACGCCTGCTAAAATAAATAAATGGTCGACACAAGGTCTAAGGGTATGTCCACGTTGCTCTTCAACCGATGCTGACTTAACCCACATGTTTTGGAGCTGCCCAAAAATTAACCAGTTTTGGAAACGTGTACAATTTTGGTTAACTAAGGTGACAGCTACAAAACATATAATAGAATTACAACATATAATTTTCCTATTGGACACATCGGATAGATTGGTAAATAGAGCTTTCTATAATACGGTAATTCTGGGTGGAAGATATCTTATTCTTAAAAATTGGCACCAAAAAAATACACCGACTATAAACAATCTAACATTTTTATTACAAAGGCAATATACAATAGAACAATTTGATAATGTAATTAATTCTGAACGGCAACAAAATAGATTTAATTTAAAGTGGTTAGATTTTGTTAGACACTATAAAAACATCAATATACAGAATCAGTTACTATCACCATTAGAGAATGTGAGTTAAGATGCAAACCTCCCCCCTTTTTTTTTTTTTTTTTTTTTCTCCCTTCTTCCCTCCTTTGCCCCCCCTAGAAAAATTTAAAAGTTAAAAAGCTTTCTTTTAAATCGGTCAGGAATTTGACAATTGATCTGTAGGTGGCCTCACCTTCCTCAATAATTTAAAGGTTGAAATTACTAAAAATTTACACTGGTTTACTCGAATTTGTCACCTGTTGTTGTAAAGATTTGTCTTTTTTAGGTTTATAACAATGAGTTAGGGTAAGTC
This sequence comes from Bombina bombina, assembly GCF_027579735.1. Lineage (NCBI taxonomy): Eukaryota > Metazoa > Chordata > Amphibia > Anura > Bombinatoridae > Bombina > Bombina bombina. The sequence goes on along the minus strand of NC_069501.1, from coordinate 1,177,298,012 downwards.
CTGTGTTAATGACTATTGTGATAAAGGGAGAAAAGTTAAATATCTAATATTTGAAAAGGTTATGATTTTGTTTTTATGTATATTTAATCTTTATGTTTGCTTTATGCTTTTTGGTTCCAAACGACATAATTGTAACATTGATTGTGTAGCTTTTTGTCTCCCCCTTTTCTTTTTTCTGTATATTCTTTTTTGACCTTTAATAATAATAAAAAAAACAATTATGTAAAAAAAAAAAATCTGGAACATGCAGCACTAGATATGTTTTTTTTAAACGTTAAAAACTTAAAGGGACAGTCAACACCAGAATTTGTTTTGTTTTAAAAGATAGATAATCCCTTAATTACCCGTTTCCCAGTTTTACATAACCAACACAGTTATAATAATACACATTTTACCTGTGTAATTACCTTGTATCTAAGCATCTGCAGAATTCCCTCTTATTTCAGTTCTTTTGACAGACTTGCATTTTGGCCAATTAGTGCTCACTCCTCAGTAAATTCACATGCATAAGCTCAATGTTATCTATATGAAACACATGAACCAACGCCCTCTAGTGGTGAAGAGCTGTCAAAATGCATTTAGAATAGAGGCGGCCTTCAAGGTCTAAGAAATTAGCATATGAACCTCCTAGGTTTAGCTTTCAACTAAGAATACCAAAAGAACAAAGCAAAATTGGTGATACAAGTAAATTGGAAAGTTGCTTAAAATTACATGCCCTATTTGAATTATGAAAGGTTATTTTGGACTTACTGTCCCTTTAATAGAAACAAAAAATCCCATACATTGGAGAAAAACACAAGCAACGTGTTCCATAGTGCTAACCTATGAACTATGAAACATTTTGCTTGTGTTTTTCTTTCTTGGTTATTGTACCTGTTTTTATCATTTGAAATCTTAAAGGGACAGTATACAATACTTACTGCTATATTGACTTGATTGCTGCAGGCTGACTGTGCTTCTTCTCTGGTCCTTGTAATCGGGTGGTGGTCTTGTCAAATGTCTGCTGAGTTGATCCTGAGTGTTGCTTTTCTCCTTAAAAAATAAAGAGTACACGTCTTGACATTCCAAAACCAATCTTCTATTTGTGATTAGCGCTTAATTAGAAAGTCCCCATTTATTTAAATCTAGCAATTGAAAACATCAACATTATACCACTTTTGACATATAAAGATCCCACTGAAAGAGCACCGAATAGTAGCCATCAATATGCTTATTCTGTACATAGTGAACATTTTCCTGTTGCGAATTGAAGGAAACCCTCTCTCTCCAATGAGTGACGAAGGGCAGAGAAGATTTTTTTCCAAATGTGTCCAAATCAATTATTTTGCACAATTAGTCATAAGAGTTATCAAATTAGAACTCAAGGAAATAATAATGTATTCATTGGTAACTGAATCCATTTCAATTCTGATAGTGAACTAATAACCCTGAGCTAAAGGTACCCCTATCTACACATCCTCCCCAACTATTGTTTGGAACACCTGGTAATATCATTAACCCTACTTAACAATATCATGTTTATTTCCATTATTGACACTGAAGAAGTGGCATTTAAAATATTTTATATATAATTTTTTTTAAATGGCATGTTGTTCTGCAGAGGCGTGTTCAACCAGTGAGCATTAGTGGGAGGTATAGAAATGATACTGTTGCACTGGTTTCAATTTAAAATAACTTCTACATTACCCTTTTCACTTATTCATATGGATGATATAGATACATTTGCATAACATCCAATAATTTTCAAGCATTGTTAACATTATTAACAGTTATACACTTTTGAGCACTAGATGGCAGCAGTGTTTGAATAATGTATAACTGTTTAACCCCTTAGTGACCAGAGCACTTTTCCATTTTCTGTCCTTTTGGGACCAAGGCTATTTTTACATTTCTGCTGTGTTTGTGTTTAGCTGAAATTTTCCTCTTACTCATTTACTGTACCCACACATATTATATACCGTTTTTCTCGCCATTAAATGGACTTTCTAAAAATACCATTATTTTCATCATATCTTATCATTTACTATAAAAAAAATTATAAAATATGAGGAAAAATTAAAAAAAACACACTTTTTCTAACTTTGAACCCCAAAATCTGTTACATATCTACAACCACCAAAAAACACCCATGCTAAATAGTTTCTAAATTTTGTCCTGAGTTTAGAAATACCCAATGTTTACATCTTCTTTGCTTTTTTTGTAACTTATAGGGCCATAAATACAAGTAGCACTTTGCTATTTTCAAACCATTTTTTTTTTCAAAATTAGCGCTAGTTACATTGGGATACTGATATCTTTCAGGAATCCCTGAATATCCATTGACATGTATATATTTTTTTTTAGAAGACATCCCAAAGTATTGATCTAGGCCCATTTTAGTATATTTCATGCCACCATTTCACCGCCAAATGCGATGAAATACAAAAAATCGTTCACTTTTTCACAAATTTTTTCACAAACTTTCAGTTTCTCACTGAAATTATTTACAAACTGCTTGTGCAATTATGGCATAAATGGTTGTAAATTCTTCTCTGGGATCCCCTTTGTTCAGAAATAGCAGACATATATGGCTTTGGCATTGCTTTTTGGTAATTAGAAGGCCGCTAAATGCCACTGCGCACCACACGTGTATTATGCCCAGCAGTGAAGGGGTTAATTAGGGAGCATGTAAGGAGCTTTTTGGGGTATTTTTAGCTTTAGTGTAGTGTCGTAGACAACCCCAAGTATTGATCTAGGCCCATTTTGGTATATTTCATGCCACCATTTCACCGCCAAATGCGATCAAATTAAAAAAAACTTAAAATTTTTCACAATTTTAGGTTTCTCACTGAAATCATTTACAAACAGCTTGTGCAATTATGGCACAAATGGTTGTAAATGCTTCTCTGGGATCCCCTTTGTTCAGAAATAGCAGACATATATGACTTTGGCATTGCTTTTTGGTAATTAGAATGCTGCTAAATGGCGCTGCGCATCACACGTGTATTATGGCTAGCAGTGAAGGGGTTAATTAGGTAGCTTGTAGGGAGCTTGCAGGGTTAATTTTAGCTTTAGTGTAGAGATCAGCCTCCCACCTGAAACATCAGACCCCCTGATCCCTCCCAAACATCTCTCTTCCCTCCCCTACCCCACAAATGTCCCCGCCATCTTAAGTACTGGCAGAAAATTTGGGCTTTTTTGTGCATTTTTTTTTAGCATATTTACATATGCTTCTGTGTAGGATCCCCCTTAGCCCCCAACCTCACTGATCCCCCACCAAACAGCTCTCTAACCCTCCCCCTCTGACTTAATGTGCGCCATCTTGGGTACTGGCAGCTGTCTGCCAGTACCCATTTTAGTGAAAAATATGCTTTTTTTTAATAAAAAAAATGTCCCTTTTCTGTAGTGTAGCTTCCCCCCCCCCCAATACCAACCCCCCACCCCTTCCAGATCCCTTAGATGCTTTTCAAAAAAAAGTTTATTTCATTTTTTTTTACACTTTACTTGTAACTTTTTTTCTGTAGTGTAGCGGTTCCCACCCGCTCCCGCCCCGTGCACGCCCCCGAAGGCTCCGCCCCCGATCGCGCCCCCCTCCACCTTACAGAGCTCACCGATGGCCGCCCACCCGCCTCCCAAGTCGGCTCCCACCCACCAACGATACCGGCCATTGATGTCCGGTGCAGAGAGGGCTACAGAGTGGCTCTCTCTGCATCGGATGGCCAGAAAGTGTTATTGCAGGATGCCTCGATGTCGAGGCATCACTGCAATAACCGGAAAGCAGCTGGAAGCGAGCAGGATCGCTTCCAGCTGCTTTCCAGACTGAGGACGTGCAGGGTACGTCCTTGGTTGTTAACGGACATCCTTTAGAGGACGTACCCTGCACGTCTTCGGTCGTTAAGGGGTTAAAGGCACTGTTGCAAAACTGCTGCTGTATAGTGCTCCAAATGCAGGCAGGCTCCTGTACCTACTTAGATATACTCTCCAACAAAGGATACCAAGAGAACAAAATACATTTTATAACAGAAATAAGCTAGATCTTTTTTTAAAAAATGTACATTCTATTTGAATCATGAAAAGGGAGATCAAGCTCAAGTTTTTCTTTCTTTCTCCTCCCTACAATCAGGGCCAGATTACAAGTGGCGCGCTTGCTGAGCGAGTGTTATCGAGTAGCTACCATGACCACAAATATTGGACAAATGAAATGCAGAAATTAATCACTGCAAAAGATCTGCATGCAAAATAAATGTTTTAAAATCATTTACACTTTCATTTATATGCATTTTTGTCACAGGCCGGGCGGGGACACACCCCTTGATATGTCTCCGTAATGTTGTTTCTATTATTACCTTTGTTGTGGCCAATTAGTGGGCAAATATAAACCAGCTCCTGCACAGATCATCAATCACTATGTATCATGTAGGAATGTGTGTCAATGCTATACTACAATTTTCAAAATTAAATTAAAGGAAAAGCAGGCAACACAAAACTAAAAATAAACATTTTGGGATAGATTACGAGTGTCGATCAAACTGTTTTTCGCAAGCAATATTAGGTTTATCGCAGCTGTTTGCACGCGTCGGAAAGGGCTCATAGATATGAGATCTCAGGTGTTGGGAGGAAAAATTACTAAATAGCGTGTATATATATATATATATATATATATATATGTTTATATGTGTGTACAGATGTATTTAGGTATTTATATGTGTATATATGTATTTACAGACATATAAACACATAAATACATATGTATAAACACATAGACATTTATATAAGTGCATTGGTGCCCTTTGCAGTTAAGTAGCTAAAAACATGTAAAAACATGTTTATGCATTACTGTTAATTTTTTACATTCCAATGTTCTGCACACAGCAGAATATGTTCTATGTAATTATAAATAGATATTCCTATATATATATCTGTAAATATCTATACCTATGTATAATCATGTATATACAGTCATGGCCAAAAATATTGGCACCCCTGCATTTCTGTCAGATAATGCACCACTTTGTCCAGAAAATTGTTGCAATCACAAATGTTTAGGCATTCTCATGTTTATTTCTTTTCTTTGTATTCTTATTCTTATTCTCACAAAAAAGTGGAGAAAAAAAGCCAAATCTGACACATTCCAAGCAAAACTCCAAAAATGGACTGGATAAAATGATTGGCACCTTCTCAAAATTGTAAGAAATATTTGCATTCCAAGTTTGTGATGCTCCTGTAATTTGAAATTAAACTCACCTGTATCAATTAATAGGTGCTGACAATATAGAAATCACACCGGCAACCAGTTGAAATAGTGATAAATTGACCAAACCTTTCTGTTGTGTGTCTCTGTGTGCCACACTGAGCATGGAGAAGAGAAAGAGCAGCAAAGAATTTCTGAGGATTTGAGAACAAAAATTGTGGAAAACCATGGACAATCTCAAGGTTACAAGTCCATCTCCAGAGATCTTAATGATACTGTGTCCACATTGCGCAACATTGTCAAGACGTTTTCAGCCCATGGCACAATAGCTAATCTCCCAGGACGTGGGCGAAAGAGAAAAATAGATCAAAGATTGCAACGAAGGATTGTTCGAATGGGGGATAAAAAAACCTGAACCAACTTCCAGACAAATTCAAGATGACCTTCAGTCACATGTGTCAGCTTGCACTATAAGTCGCCATCTGAATTAAAAGGGACGCTATGATAGGAGATCCAGGAGGACCCCACTGCTGACACAGAAACATAAAAAGCTAGATTTGAGTTTGCCATGTGCTGTGGACAAACGAAATAAAAAAGCCCATCATTCTACTGTTTTCAGAAAAATAAATGAGGTTTCTAAAAGAAAAAAAAAAAGAATACAGTCAAACATTTTGGAGGTTCACTGATATTTTGGGGTGCTTTGCTGCTTCAGGCACTGGATGTCTTGACTGTGTGCATGGAATTATGAAATCTGAAGTGTACCAAAGAATTCTATGGTGCAATGAAGGGCCCAGTGTCAGAAAGTTGGGTCTCCGACAGAGGTCATGGGTCTTACAGCAGGACAATGATCCAAAGCACACATCAAAAAGCACCCAGAAATAGTTGAAGACAAAGAGCTGGAGAGTACTGAACTGGCCAGCAATAAGTCCAGATCTCAATCCTATAGAGCACATGTGGAGAGATCTCAAAACAGCAGTTGTGAAAAGGAACCCTTCCAATCTGAGAGACCTGGAGCAGTTGGCGAAAGAAGAGTGGTCCAAAATTCCAGTAGAGAGGTGTAAGAAACTCATTGATGGTTACAGGAAGTGATTGATTTCAGTTATTTCTTCCAAGGGTGTGCTATTAAATATTAAATAGAGGGTGCCAATAATTTTGTCCAGTCCATTTTTGGAGTTTTGCTTGGAATGTGTCAGATTTGGCTTTTTTTTCTCCACTTTTTTGTGTCATACCAATACAAACAAAATTAATAAACATTAGAATGCCTAAACATTTGTAATTGCAACAATTTTCTGGGCCAAGTGGTGCATTATCTGACAGAAATGCAGGGGTGCCAATATTTTTGGCCATGACTGTATATATAGGTAGATATATATTTTACAAAAAAAAACATCATATATATATATATATATATATATATATATATATATATATATATATATATATATAAATATTAAATTAGGTATATTAGAGGTAGATTTACAGTAATTTACCCACTGATCCTGTAATATTTATAATACACTAACTTAGTGAAATATTTTTTTTTATTATTAAAGTAGTGGAGGGATACCAGAGCTTTAAGTATCCCTCCTACTTTGCCTTCCCTCCCAGTATTGTGTATAGTCGAGGATATGAAAGAAGTAAGAAAAGATAGTAGGGCAAAGAGGTGTAAACTAGGACTGCCGTCACCAGAAAAAAAATGGGTGGGTTGGTGGACTCTCACTACAAAGACATATATACATTTATCAGGTAAGAATAAATTTAGTTTTCTTTCTAATGGTAGTGAGAGTCCACAAGACCTTACTCTTGAGAGCGAATGCCTAAGCCATGCAGTCAACGAACATTTTAAGTGGGATAAAAAGAAAAAGGAAGGCCCTCATTTATCAGGTATCACCACCTGAAGGACCTTCCTATCAAATACTGTCTCTGCAGACGCAAAAATGTCAAAATGATAACATTTGGTGAACGTGTGCAGGGATGACCAAGTAGCAGCCATGCATATATATCTGTTCCACAGAAGCCTCATTATTGAAGGCCCTAGAAGTAAAAACTGAGCGGGCAGAGTGATCAGTAATTTGGGTAGGCAGTTGCTGACCCGCCTCCAAGCAAGCCTTATAAACTCCTCAACCAAAATGCCAAGGACACTGCAGTAGCTTTCTGTTCTTTATGCTTTCCAGAAAACAGAACAAATAGACTAGAGAATTCACAGATATGCTTAGTAGCCTGCAAATAGAATTTCAAAGCCCTGACCACATTTATTATGTAGAAGTCTCTCTTTTGAGGACCTTGGGTTAGGAAACAAAGAAGGAACAATGATCTCATGATTAATGTTCTTAGCCAATACAACTTCCGGTAAAAACCCAGACACAGTACGCAAAATCGCCTTATCTTGGTGAAAAATTAAATAAGCAGGTTCACAAGAAAGAGAAGACAATTCGGAAACTGCTGGCTGAAGAGATGGCCAATAAAAACAGAACTTTCCAGGATAATATCTTTACGTCCAATGAATGCATTGGCTCAAAAGGAGCATGTTGTACAATTCTGAGAACCAAGTTGAGATTGCATGGAGGAGAAATGGGTTTAACAATCGGTTTGATTCTAACTAGTGCGTGACCAAAGAATTAAATATCAGCCCGGTGAGCCAACTTCCTATGCAACAAAACCGAAAGGGCAGAAATATGACCCTTAAGAGAACTTCTAAACCCTCTTGAAGGAACTGTAAAATCTGTGGAATTCTCACCGAATGCCAGGAATATCCGTGACCAGAACACCAGGAACAGGCTTATGAGTTTGAATTAAGGTATCAATGATAGACTCAGAGAAACCCTTCTGAGATAAGATCAACCGTTCAATCTTCATGCAGTTAAGCTGAGAGACTGGAAATTTAGAGAGAAAAATGGCCCTAGAACAAGCAGACCTGGATGCAGCGGCAGGCGCCACGGAGGAGCACTGGACATCCTGACTAAGTCAGGATACCAAGTCCTGCAAGACCACTAGTACTGCTGAACGCCCTCCTGCTTGAGACAAGCTACCACTCTGGGCAGGAGCACATTCGGAGGAAACGGGTAAACTACATGATACTCCACAGTGCTATCAATGCAACAAGCTATTATGCTATTGTTCGTTCCCAGGTTGAGCGCTTCTCTCTTTTTATTTATGCAAATTATGACACTTAGGGAAGTCTCCCTAAGTGTGATGTGAGAATCCAGACGTGGACCCGTTTCTCAGTGTGCCTAGAGGGATATGGCTGCACCTCACTGACGAGGCCCACAATAGGCCGAAACGTACGTTTGGGGTTTTGCTGTATCTCTCGTTCAGAGAGGGATTGCCTGGTATTTCGGGGCTGGACTGTACTGTGAAGTCAGGATCAGACTGATATGCTTCAGGAAAGTTCTTCTCTGTGAAAGGCACATGTTGAGCAAAAAGAGGCTGCTTCTTGGGTGGTAACTAGCCATAGAACAAGCTATTATGCTATTGTTTGTTCCCAGGTTGAGCGCTTCTCTATTTTTATTCATGCAAATTATGACACTTAGGGAAGTCTCCCTAAGTGTGATGTTGGAATCCAGATGTGGACCCGTTGCTCAGTGTGCCTAGAGGGATATGGCTGCACCTCACTGACGAGGCCCACAATAGGCTGAAACGTATATCTGGGGTTTTGCTGTATCTCTCGTTCAGAGAGGGATTTCCTGGTATTTCGGGGCTGGACTGTACTGTGAAGTCAGGATTAGACTGATATGCTTCAGGAAAGTTCTTCTCTGTGAAAGGCACATGTTGAGCAAAAAGAGTCTGCTTCTTGGGTGGTAACTAGCCATAGAACAAGCTATTATACTATTGTTCGTTCCCAGATTGAGCGCTTCTCTCTTTTTATTTATGCAAATTATGACACTTAGGGATGTCTCCATAAATGTGATGCGGGAATCCAGACGTGGACCCATTGCTCAGTGTGCCTATAGGGATATGGCTGCCCCTCACTGATGAGGCCCACAATAGGCCGAAACGTACGTCTGGGGTTTTGCTGTATCTCTCGTTCAGAGAGGGATTGCCTGGTATTTCGGGGCTGGACTGTACTGTGAAGTCAGGATCAGACTGATATGCTTCAGGAAAGTTCTTCTCTGTGAAAGGCACATGTTGAGCAAAAAGAGGCTGCTTCTTGGATGGTAACTAGCCATAGAACAAGCTATTATGCTATTGTTCATTCCCAGTTTGAGTGCTTCTCTCTTTTTATTTATGCAAATTATGACACTTAGGGAAGTCTCCCTAAGTGTGATGCAGGGAATCCAGACGTGGACCTGTTGCTCAGTGTGCCTAGAGGGATATGGCTGCACCTCACTGACGAGGCCCACAATAGGCCGAAACGTACATCTGGGGTTTTGCTGTATCTCTCGTTCAGAGAGGGATTGCCTGGTATTTCGGGGCTGGACTGTACTGTGAAGTCAGGATCAGACTGATATGCTTCAGGAAAGTTCTTCTCTGTGAAAGGCACATGTTGAGCAAAAAGAGGTTGCTTCTTGGGTGGTAACTAGCCATAGAAGAAGCTATTATGCTATTGTTTGTTCCCAGGTTGAGCGCTTCTCTCTTTTTATTTATGCAAATTATGACACTTAGGGAAGTCTCCCTAAGTGTGATGCAGGAATCGAGACGTGGACCCGTTGCTCAGTGTGCCTAGAGGGATATGGCTGCACCTCACTGATGAGGCCAACAATAGGCCGAAACGTACGTCTGGGGTTTTGCTGTATCTCTCATTCAGAGAGGGATTGCCTGTACTGTGAAGTCAGGATCAGACTAATATGCTTCAGGAAAGTTCTTCTCTGTGAAAGGCACATGTTGAGCAAAAATAGACTGCTTCTTGGGTGGTAACTAGCCATAGAACAAGCTATTATGCTATTGTTCGTTCCCAGGTTGAGTGCTTCTCTCTTTTTATTTAGTGCTATCAATGCGTCTGTTAGCTCCACCTGAGGATGCCTCTATCTAGAACCGTACTGTGGGAGCTTGTGATTGAGACAGGACACTATTAGATCTATCGCCGGACACCCTATCAAACTATCAATTGATTGAAGATCTCTTGGTTGAGAGACCATTCCCCTGGGCAGCTCAAATAGTCCGCTTCCCAGTTGTCCACCCCTTAAATGTGAACAGCTAAAATTGTAAAGAGATTCACCTCCACCCAGTTCTAGGACATTGCTAGGTAGAACCACTTCCTATGGAGACCATTCACCCTGTGCCCTCATAGGACCCCAAACTGCTCACCAACCAGACAGACTGGCATCCGTAGTGATAATATCCCATACCTCTAGACACTGTTCTAGGGATGCCCACCAAGACAGAGATTGTCTGGAATGTTGATCCAAGTGAGTCCCTTGAGACAGGTCTGAGTGGTCCTCATTCCATTAGCCTAACATGCAAAGCTGTAGAGGTCCCAAATGAAACCTTGCAAACTGCATGGCTCCTGAAGCCGTGACCATTAGCCCCCCAATATCCATATACTGAGCTAATGAGGGAGAAAGGAGGGACTGAAGCTGTCCAAAGGTCGACTGAAGCTTGAATCTGCGTAGATCTGCGTTATTGCCATCGAGTCTATGATCACTCAAGAAAGACCACTCTTGTACTGGGAGTAAGAAAACTCTTTGCAACGTTTACCTTCCAGTCATGACTGCAAAGAAATAATAATAAAAGTAAAGGAGCACCAGTTACAACAGTCAGCTGCTACATATGCAGAGTTAAAATTCAACACACAATCTTTAATATGCACATTAAAACTGAAAATATATATTATATATGTAACTGGGCTCCTTTACTTTTATTATTATTTTGACATTTTCTAGAGGTTTTGGATATCACTCTATTGTAAATAGTAGCTACACTGTACCTAGTTATAGGGTTTCACTTTTTTCTTTCATCATGACTGCAAAGTAGTTTTTCTGCCTCTATCAATGCCTTCTTCTTGACGAGGCAAATAAATACTGGGAGGAAAGGAGAAGTATGAGGGATACTTAAAGCTCTGGTATAGGGTGTCTTTGCATCCTTCTGGTGACCAGGTGATGTAATTCCCAAGTGTAAGGTCTTATGAACTCTCACTACCATTAGAAAGAAATTAATATTTTCATGTCGGGTTGGCACACTTAAGAAAATGCGATCGGTTTGCGCCCGAGTAGGGTATTTGTTTCCCCCACATACACTTTTCTTGCTCCACTGACAAGGTCGAGCTATTCTAACTTCAGCTTTTTGCACGCATTGGGTTAGCGATCAGACAAAACCTTTTTACTTTTAACTTGTAATACGCGCACTACCCAACTCTTGTGCAAAAAGCGTAGTTCTAGCACAGTTAACGCGCGAGCGGGAGCGCAAACTACCGCTCCACTCATAATATAGCTCTCAGTAGGTTCATTTTTGCATCTTTTATGCACTACAAGTCTAGGAAGTGAGTGCTAGACCCAGCACAGCAGAACTTTAGTTTAATCTTTTATCATTATGTATTTTTCCTTCAAACTGAAGCTCCCTCTTCATTACAACAGAATATGCTGATGTTTTATAAATAAATAATATTACATTCGGAGCATATTTTCATATAATATCAAGTAAATTATAACCTGCCTGTCAATAAAATGCAAGTCCCAATTGCAAGATTGTCAAAGGCAATAAGTGTCATGAATTCACCGTTCATCGCCGTGTCGCCGCGGCTCCCGGATCTCTTCTGGGTTCCTACGTCACGTTGCTAGGCAACGTGACGCATTCTCTGACAACCCCTATGACGTGGCGGCCTCTCTCTGCCTTTAAATCTCGGCGGGAGATTTACTCGGTGCCCGTTTGTTCTCTCTTCTGCCGGTCCCTGTCTGAGTGAGTACAATCTTATGAAATCTGACCCTATCCTCCTTGACATTGTTTTGCCAATGCCTCTTGCTTCCAAATCTTGTTTGCCTGCTAACCTGCCTAAAGGACATTATCATTTGTTTGCGGACACCTGCTTAAAGGGACATTATCTTTGTTTGCTTTAATCCTGCTAATAAGGACATTATCATTTGTTTGCTTACAATCTTGCTTAAAAGGACATTATCATTTGTTTGCTTACAATCTTGCTTAAAAGGACATTATCATTTGTTTGCTGACACCTGCTTAAAGGGACATTATCTTTGTTTGCTTTAATCCTGCTAATAAGGACATTATCATTTGCTTGCTTACAATCTTGCTTGAAAGGACATTATCATTTGTTTGCTTACAATCTTGCTTAAAAGGACATTATCATTTGTTTGCGGACACTTGCTTAAAGGGACTTTATCTTTGTTTGCTTTAATCCTGCTAATAAGGACATTATCATTTCTTTGCTGACAATCCTGCTTAAAAGGACATTTACATTTGTTTGCGGACACCTGCTTAAAGGGACTTTATTTTTGTTTGCTTTATTTCTGCTAAAAGGACATTATTATTTTGTTTGCTAACAACCTGCTTAAAGGGACATTCTTAGTTTGTTGCAAACCTGCAAGAAAGAAGCATATTCATTTATCCACTATCAACCTGCTTAAAGGGACATAAGCTTTGTTTGTTTCTATTTTCCTGAGAAAGGAACACTATCTCCTGTAAATCAATTCTATCCTCAAGAAGATATTTTGAATTACTATTCTTTTGGGAAGTTCTGATACCCTGCTTATTTTGTTTCCTGAGTGGGTCACGTCCTGGATATTTCTCAGTGTGCTAGCGTGTGTTTTAATATCCACGCTAACAGTTGGGTTAAATCCTGAACTGACTAAATACGGCTGACATTACAAACGGGCCATAAATGGACCCCACTGAATTATCCATGGCCGTGACTCACCAGGGACAGTTACTGGGATCTCATGCTACCCACTTGCAATCCTTGGATACCAAGCTGGATCAAATCACTACATTATTACAGAGCTTGGTTGCTCCTATCCCTCCCAATCCTAACATTGAGGCATCTCCTCCTCCTATTCCCAACAACCAATCACAAGGACATTTGAGTCCTAGGATTCCTCTTCCAGATAAATATGATGGGAATCCTGAAGATTGTAGGGGTTTTTTGAATCAATGTCGACTTCACTTTCGTAACAGTCCTACCCTTTTTGCTACTCCCTCATCTCGGATTACATTCCTTATTTCCTTAATGAAAGGAAGAGCTTTGGCCTGGGTATCACCTCTGTTAGAAAAAGATGATCTTATACTTCAGGATGTGGATGCTTTTCTTTCTGTTTTTTCTAACGTGTTTGACAAACCTGGAAGGACTTCCGCTGCTGAAGCTTCTCTATTAGACCTACGTCAGGGTGGTCAATCAGTGTCTCAATATGCCATTGAGTTCCGCACTCTTGCATCTGAAACTAATTGGAATCAGGGAGCTCTTAGAGCAGCTTTTCGCAAAGGACTTTCAGAACGTCTCAAAGATGAATTGGTGTATCGGGAACTTCCAGACTCCCTAGAAGCCTTAATAAATCTTTGCATCAGTCTTGATTCTAGATATCGTGAACGCCAACAAGAAAGAGAAAGAAATCAGAGGTCCTCAACTCGAACTCCTTTTCGTCTGGCTCCTCGTTTTTCTAACCCGGTAACAACTGCCTCTCCTTCTCCTGATCAAGCTGAACCTATGGAAGTAGGAACCATAAAATTAACCGAAACTGAGCGTTTGAGAAGACGTTCTCTTGGCCTGTGTCTATACTGTGGCCTTAAAGGGCATTTATTAAGGGATTGTCCTACCAGGCCAGTAAAAGCCAGGGCTTAACTTCTGTCCAGGGAACTAAGTTAAGCCAAAAACAAGTTCATTCCCTCTATAATAAACTCTTTGTTCCTGTAACCCTTCAATTGGGTGATAACAAGATTCATACCCAAGCTCTTATTGATTCTGGTGCTGGAGGAGTGTTCATTGACTCCACTTTTGTGTCTACTCACACTATTCCCTTACTAAGAAAGAAGTTTTCAGTTTCCGTCTCTACTGTTAGTGGAGATCCTTTGGGTTCCGGACTCATCCAGTTTACTACTATACCCATACTTTTTTCTGTCGGAGTACTTCATTGTGAGAGGATATGTTTTGATGTGATTACTACTCCTCAATTTCCCATAATCCTGGGTCTTCCTTGGCTTCAGTTACATAATCCTACCTTTTCTTGGACCCATGGTGAACTCACCTCCTGGGGATTATCTTGCCATACTAACTGTCTTCAACCACTTACTAAAATACCACTCACTATTGCTCTTACTACCGACACTTCTGGTCCTCTACCTACGCAGTATCAAGATTTTGTCGATGTCTTTTCTAAAAAAGAAGCAGAACGTCTTCCTCCTCATCGTTCATTTGATTGCCCTATTGATCTTCTCCCTGGAGCTCCTTATCCTCGAGGCAAAACTTACCCACTTTCTAGGCCTGAAAATGTAGCCTTGGAAGAATATATCAAAGATAATTTGGCCAGAGGATTCATTCGACCCTCCTCTTCTCCTGTAGGGGCTGGGTTCTTCTTTGTGGGAAAGAAGGATGGCGGACTGCGACCTTGTATCGATTACAGAGGGTTAAATCAAATTACCATCAAGAACAGTTATCCTTTACCCCTAATACCTGAATTATTCACATATCTTCAAGGTTCCACCATTTTTACCAAGCTCGATCTCCGTGGAGCATACAATCTTATCCGTATGCGCAAGGGTGATGAGTGGAAGACAGCCTTTAACACTCGATTTGGGCATTATGAGTATCTTGTCATGCCGTTTGGGCTGTGTAATGCCCCTGCTGTTTTTCAACACTTCGTGAATGAGATTTTTCGGGATTTCTTGAATATTTTTGTTATCATTTACCTTGACGATATATTAATTTTTTCTCAAAACTACCAAGATCATATACATCACGTCAGGAAAGTACTTCAACGTTTAAGAGATAACCATCTATTTGCCAAACTGGAGAAATGTTCTTTTCATCAAAGGTCCATTCCCTTTTTGGGATATGTAATCTCTGAATCAGGATTTGAAATGGATCCAACTAAACTCTCTGCCATTTTGGAGTGGCCTAAACCTGATTCTCTTAAAGCTCTGCAACGTTTCCTGGGATTTGCCAGTTATTACAGGAAATTCATCAAAGGTTTTGCTACTATAACGTCACCTCTTTCGTCTCTTACCAGGAAAGGACAAAACTGTAAAGATTGGCCTCCTGAAGCTGTTGAAGCTTTTGATTCTCTCAAAAAAGCTTTCTCTTCTGCACCTATCCTGCGTCACCCAAATCCGGATTTTCAATTTATTCTTGAAGTGGATGCTTCTTCAGTTGCTGCTGGGGCTGTTCTTTCCCAACGTATACCTGACACAGGAAAGATCCACCCTGTGGGATTCTTCTCCAAGAAATTTTCTCCTTCTGAATTAAATTATGATGTAGGTAATAAGGAGTTACTTGCTATTAAAATGGCACTGGATGAATGGAGGCATTGGTTGGAAGGCACTTCTTTGCCGTTTACTATACTCACAGATCATAAAAACCTTCTCTATCTTCAAACGGCCAAACGACTGAACTCCAGACAAGCACGTTGGTCTTTGTTCTTCTCACGTTTTCATTACAATCTGTCTTATATTCCCGGTTCTAAGAACATCAAGGCTGACGCCCTTTCCAGACAATTTCAAGATACTTCAACTCCTGAATCTGGTACCATACTTCAACCTCATAAAGTCTTAGCCCAGTTATCAACCTCGTGGTTACATGACTTACAATCTGCTCAAAAGGATCTTCCTTTGTCTTGCAAACCTCCTGATGGCCTACTCTTTGTTCCTAAACGTCTTCGTTCCAAGATTCTATATTGGGCTCACGACAGTCCTCTCTCTGGACATCCTGGCATCAGTAACACCGCTCGAAGGCTCAAGCAACATGTCTGGTGGCCTACTCTGTCTCAAGATGTTACAGATTATGTCTCAGTATGTACACAGTGTGCCAGCAATAAGACTCCTCGTCAACTTCCCTCCGGTTTGCTTCAACCGCTATCCATTCCTCATCAGCCTTGGACCCATTTATCCATGGATTTTATTACCGATCTTCCTCTTTCAGCTGGAAACAACACTATCTGGGTGGTTGTTGACAGGTTCACTAAGACAGCTCACTTCATTCCTTTACCTGGTTTACCATCTGCCAAAAGACTTTCCGAACTTTTTCTCTTACACATTGTGAGATTACATGGCTTCCCTCTGAACATTGTTTCGGATAGAGGAGTACAATTTGTTTCTCGGTTTTGGAGATCACTCTGCAAACACTTTGGAACAACTATCTCTTTATCTACTTCACATCATCCGGAGTCTAATGGCCAAACCGAAAGGGTTAACCAGTGCCTTGAAACTTATTTGAGGCATTATGTGGATCATCATCATTCTAATTGGACTGGTTACCTTCCACTAGCAGAATTGGCTCATAACACACGTTACAACTCCTCTCTTCGGACCTCTCCTTTTCATGCAGCCTATGGATTTCAACCCAGAACGTTTCCTCTACACACCTCTTCCACTGAAAATCCTGCTTCTGATCTATCCGCCAGGAGGTTAACTCGTCATTGGAAGAAGATACGCCTTCTTCTTTCCAAGGCTTCTGAACGTTATAAGTTCTATTCTGATCTTCGGCGACGGAGGGCTCCCAAATATCGGCCTGGCGATAAGGTTTGGGTTTCTTCACGTCATCTTCGCCTCAAACAGCCTTCCACCAAATTGGGACCACGATATGTGGGTCCTTTCCGAATACTGGGTCAAGTATGTCCTACTGCTTACCGAATTGCTCTGCCCAAGACCCTCAAAGCCCATCCGGTATTTCACGTATCTCTTTTGAAACCTGTATTATCTAATAGGTATTCTAAACCTCTGCTCAAACCTCCACCTCTTTTGATTCATGGCCAACCCGAATTTGAGGTCAGTCACATCCTGGATTCCAAACTTCGTGGTAAGAAACTGTATTATCTCATTCATTGGAAAGGTTATCCTGTTACAGAACGATCCTGGGAACCTGCCCGGCAGGTGCGTGCCCCTGCCTTAATTAAGGCCTTTCACCAGTTCCACCCTACTAGGCCTGGTCCTGTCCCCCGGAGGGGTCCTTGAGGGGGGGTGATGTCATGAATTCACCGTTCATCGCCGTGTCGCCGCGGCTCCCGGATCTCTTCTGGGTTCCTACGTCACGTTGCTAGGCAACGTGACGCATTCTCTGACAACCCCTATGACGTGGCGGCCTCTCTCTGCCTTTAAATCTCGGCGGGAGATTTACTCGGTGCCCGTTTGTTCTCTCTTCTGCCGGTCCCTGTCTGAGTGAGTACAATCTTATGAAATCTGACCCTATCCTCCTTGACATTGTTTTGCCAATGCCTCTTGCTTCCAAATCTTGTTTGCCTGCTAACCTGCCTAAAGGACATTATCATTTGTTTGCGGACACCTGCTTAAAGGGACATTATCTTTGTTTGCTTTAATCCTGCTAATAAGGACATTATCATTTGTTTGCTTACAATCTTGCTTAAAAGGACATTATCATTTGTTTGCTTACAATCTTGCTTAAAAGGACATTATCATTTGTTTGCTGACACCTGCTTAAAGGGACATTATCTTTGTTTGCTTTAATCCTGCTAATAAGGACATTATCATTTGCTTGCTTACAATCTTGCTTGAAAGGACATTATCATTTGTTTGCTTACAATCTTGCTTAAAAGGACATTATCATTTGTTTGCGGACACTTGCTTAAAGGGACTTTATCTTTGTTTGCTTTAATCCTGCTAATAAGGACATTATCATTTCTTTGCTGACAATCCTGCTTAAAAGGACATTTACATTTGTTTGCGGACACCTGCTTAAAGGGACTTTATTTTTGTTTGCTTTATTTCTGCTAAAAGGACATTATTATTTTGTTTGCTAACAACCTGCTTAAAGGGACATTCTTAGTTTGTTGCAAACCTGCAAGAAAGAAGCATATTCATTTATCCACTATCAACCTGCTTAAAGGGACATAAGCTTTGTTTGTTTCTATTTTCCTGAGAAAGGAACACTATCTCCTGTAAATCAATTCTATCCTCAAGAAGATATTTTGAATTACTATTCTTTTGGGAAGTTCTGATACCCTGCTTATTTTGTTTCCTGAGTGGGTCACGTCCTGGATATTTCTCAGTGTGCTAGCGTGTGTTTTAATATCCACGCTAACAGTTGGGTTAAATCCTGAACTGACTAAATACGGCTGACAATAAGTGTTGCTTATGGTGCATTGTACCAAGTATTATTTGCAGCCTTCAGATTGCACAGTGATCTAGTAAGATTGTGTGTTATTATGTTCAGAATACTTTAAAAGAATGACGAGATGGGTAATTTACCTGTTTGCTGTATACACTAAACACATCATTTTATGTTCTAATAAAGTACAATGAAACATTTCAAGATCTCCACTGTCATTATGTGGATTACATTTATTATTGATCTAAAATTTGATTTAGAACTTTGAATAACACAGTACTCAATGGTCATATATCAGCTAATATGTTAATGCTCCAATGAAACCCTCATAATCTGGATAATTTAGTGTCTAAAATGAAAATCAGATGAGGACATTACCGTTGCTGCCAACATCTGCTGCTGTAAAGCTAGCTGCTGCTTGTGTTCTATCATCTGCCTCTGCATTATATTTGTTTTCTCCATCAGTTGCTGATTTAACAAGGACTGTTGAGAGCCATAACTGCTTCCAGTGCTCGGACTTGTGCAAGAGCTGCGATTTGTGTTGTTGGAAGTTACTTGATTTGCAGTAGAGTGCTGCTCCTGGAATAGGGAAAGAAGCACTTGTATAAAAACGATGAACAAAAACATAGCTACCTGTATCATACACAAGCAAATTACTCATTATTATTAATTATAATACAGTGCTCCCAGTCGCCCTGCATTTTGCAGGAGATCAACCCTCTGTCCCTCCTGCAGCTCCAGAGGATCTAATAAAAGTTCAAGTTAGCTGAGAACCATTTAGACAAGTCACCAATCCCCCAACTTGATGCCCAGCTGCCATCTTGCTGCAGCTCCACCTCCAGATCTACATGACTAAGCCACTAACCTCCCCATCCCTGATAGCCTGCGTGAAATCTTAGGAAGTATGCTTCAGTATACAAGTCATTCATTGTGTTACTAAAATAAAAATATTTACAGGAGTAGACAAAATATGTATTTCTTCAATTGACCTTGAAAAATGTAAACAAAAAATGCCTAATTTTCAATCTTATATTTAAAGGGACATTAAACACTTTGAGATGGTAATATAAAATGATAAATTGTATATATAAAACAGCTCTGCAATATACTTTCATTATTTATTTTGTCCTCTTTGCCTGTAATTCCATTCTGAAATTGTGAGCTTTTCAGTTACTGTTAGAAATGGAAGTGCAGAACACTGTTAAATCTAGCACAACCATTGGCTGCTCATTCTAGTGACCTATTTATAACTGTCTCTAATTGGCCACAGCAGAGAAGGTAACACAAGTTACAACATGGCAGCTCCCATTGTTTTATAGACACTAAAACTTTACACTTATTTTGTCACTTTTTAAACAACTAATGAAACTTTAAAAAATACATCTACATGTTAGTCATGGACTAATCTTTTCTTTGAATGTATCATTCTATCTAGCATGTATTTAGTGTTTAATGTCCCTTTAATGTATATGGTTTTCATCTTTTATTTTTCTATGGCATTCTATTTCAAAATATATCCTGATGTGTGAAATAGTTAAAGGTATAGGAAAGTCAAAATTAAACTTGCATGATTCATTTAAATTCACTTCTATTAGAAAATGTACCTTGTTCACTTTGTATCCTTTTTTGAAAAGAATATGTACATATCCTCAACAGCAGCAATGCACGACTTGGAGCTAGCAGGTGATTGGTTACATGTTTGTTTCTTGGCTCATTGGCTCACCAGATGTGTTCACCTAGCTCCCAGTAATGCATTGCTGCTCTGGAGCTGAATATATGTTTAATCCAAATGCAGGGGTTAAACACACAATTATATACAAGCAATAGTGCAATAATCACTTGTATATCTCTTAAAGAAATCTTCTTGTGCTCAGATTAGGTAAACACGCAAAAAAAAGAAAAGAACGGGTATTTGGATAAGAATCATTATGAATATGATGTAGGTTAGACACTGAATCTTCTCACCAGTGGGTATTTTATTTTTATTATATGGCTTTATTGTTAAAAGTATCCAGAAAAAGTGCTCAGTATAGGCACACACGGCACAATATACAGAGTAGCTTTAATTCCTTAGTAGTATGTGCTGTCATACACAATGGCACTGCAAAAACCTTAGTAACATTACATTGAAATTTCAAAAATATATTATGAAAATAACCAGGTAAAAAAAGGTGCATAGGGCTGGATTACAAGTTTAGCGCATATTTGTGCTTCCGCAAACCTGTAACCTCTGCTCAATTTTGTTATTTCTGCTGCGCATTACTGAGCGTGAGATTATGGGTTGGGAGCACAAATACAGCTCCCTCGCGATCGCATCCTCGCTCTCAACAGCACACACAATTGTGGATGATTTTTTCCCCCCATAGTCTCGTTTTCATGCCAGCTCACGTAACCCTGATTGCAACAACACAGCAATATATATGTATGTGTTTATATGTGTATAAATATACATATATGCATATATAAATACTAGGGTTGCACCAATACCGATACTAGTATAGGTATCGTGCCGATACCAAGTATTTGCATGAGTACTTAAACCGATACCTCCAATTCCTACCCATACGCCATCTTGCGGCGTTTTTCAAACTGCATGTTCCCATTTCATTTTAAGCTGGAGTGGAGACTAAACTAAAAGTCGTTCACTTCTGTTCTGCCAATACAAATTGCTGTTATTTTAATTATTGTACATCAGAGAAGTGCTCCAAAAGCTGCTACTTTACAGCTGGAAGCCTTCCTGGGAGAGATCACTGTACCTCATTCAGACAAAACCCTGAAATACTGGGCAGTTAATAAACTGAGATTTAATGGCCCAAACATATCTTTCTGACCCATGCAGTATTGTGAAAAGTAAGACTGTTCAGCTTATCGTCAAACGTCCTTACTGATAGCAGAAACAGACTTATAGCTGAACATGCAGAAATGCTTCTGTTCCTTAGTAAGAACTTGCCACTAACTTTTGAAAAATTATTCTAATTGCTAGATTGCCTGTTAAACTGCTAGTTCTCATCTTGCACAATTATGCTCAAAACATACTGTACTCTGAGGAACATCCTTAGCCAGAGCTGGACTGGGAATAAAAAGCAGCCCTGGAAAAATATGAAGACCAGCCCTATTTTCTGTTGTCAGTAGAATGCAAATGCCCCATTTTTCTCAAAGGGGATTACTGGGATACTCCCCCAATATTATTTTCAGAATTAAAATTATATATCTTAGTATTAAGTACAAATGTCAGATTGATGAGTTATATAGGCACCATACAACCCAATTGCATCCAGTAATCACCACTTTAAATTGTAGCTTTCCAGCCCCAGCTGCTGCAGCTGTTATTTATTATTGTTATTATTAATATATGTTATCGGAATATTTTTTATTTAGAAACATGTTCTTTGAACTTTGTGACAACAAGCACATAAAACTGTCATATTATTTCAAAATGTCTTTTGAGATGCAGTTCATAATTATAAAGAAGCAATCTTAAATCATTAGTCTGTATTGTGCTTGGTAAACTGTCATGACATTAAAAAAAAGTATCGGTAATTGGTATCAGTGAGTATTTGAAAAAAGTATCCGTACTTTTCCTCGGTCTTAAAAAAATGCAGTGCAACCCTAATAAATACATAAATATATACATTCATATACTGTATATATATGCTAATAAAGTTGTTCCAATTAATCCATATGTAAAAGAACTTTCAGCCAGTGTTTTTTCTAACATCTGACATCTCCTAACTTTGACCCCTTATATAACTTTATAACTTGTGACACATTTTAGGTTTGTGCTATGGTTAACACCTGGTTTTCAGATGCAGTGTTAACCAAAGCGCAAATTGTAATCACTTACCACTTGCAATATAAGTAGAATTACGGTGCACCCATAAAGGCGTTTTTTTTTGGCCAAGTGCAAGAGCACGCAGCGTTGCGCTCCAACTGTAATCTAGCCCTTAATGTTGCTCAAAATACTTGAGTTTGTCGGACAACATGAAGAGTCAATAGATAATGCTTATTTTAATTGAGGATAAGTATCTAGATAAAAACACTACATAATGTTGCACAAAATAAATGATATTGTTAGCCGAAGGGCACTATCAATAGATATTGCTGACTTTAATGCAGAGTTTATTTACTATTTACAGGATTAATCACCCTGTCAATGGATTCAACATTTTGTGAAACAGTGTGATCGTGAATGCTTCACAGCCATCAGACAGACAAAGAATACTTTCTAGTGTCTTCAATAGTTTATTATAAAAAAAAAAACAACAACTCCTTTTTAATTTGTAACCACTATTTGAGATATGGCTGCAATGCTCTTTGGATGCCAAGGAGTAATATATATATATATATGCAGTTAAATCAAAAGCAAAAAACTCTAACATTATATTTACCTTAAAGGAACACTGAAACCAAAATTTTTCTTTCGTGATTCAGATAAAGCATGCAATTTTAAGCAACTTTCTAATTTACACCTATTATCAATTTTGCTTTTTTTCTCTTGCTTTCTTTATTTGAAAAAGATAGCATCTAATCATTTTTTTGGTTCAGACCCATGGAAAGCAATTGTTTATTGGTGGGTGAATTTATCCACCAATCGGCAAGAACAACCCAGTTTGTTCACCAAAAATGGGCCAGCATCTAAACTTACATTCTTGCATTTCAAATAAAGATACCAAGAGAATGAAGACAATTCGATAATAGGAGTCAATTATAAAGTTGCTTAAAATTGCATGCTCTATCTGAATCACAAAATAAAAAAATTGGGTTCAGTGTCCCTTTAAAGAAGCATCATCTATGATTATTAATGTATGTATATATATATATACAGGGAGTGCAGAATTATTAGGCAAGTTGTATTTTTGAGGATTAATTTTATTATTGAACAACAACCATGTTCTCAATGAACCCAAAAAACTCATTAATATCAAAGCTGAATATGCTTGGAAGTAGTTTTTAGTTTGTTTTTAGTTTTAGCTATTTTAGGGGGATATCTGTGTGTGCAGGTGACTATTACTGTGCATAATTATTAGGCAACTTAACAAAAAACAAATATATACCCATTTCAATTATTTATTTTTACCAGTGAAACCAATATAACATCTCAACATTCACAAATATACATTTCTGACATTCAAAAACAAAAGAAAAACAAATCAGAGACCAATATAGCCACCTTTCTTTGCAAGGACACTCAAAAGCCTGCCATCCATGGATTCTGTCAGTGTTTTGATCTGTTCACCATCAACATTGCGTGCAGCAGCAACCACAGCCTCCCAGACACTGTTCAGAGAGGTGTACTGTTTTCCCTCCTTGTAAATCTCACATTTGATGATGGACCACAGGTTCTCAATGGGGTTCAGATCAGGTGAACAAGGAGGCCATGTCATTAGATTTTCTTCTTTTATACCCTTTCTTGCCAGCCACGCTGTGGAGTACTTGGACGCGTGTGATGGAGCATTGTCCTGCATGAAAATCATGTTTTTCTTGAAGGATGCAGACTTCTTCCTGTACCACTGCTTGAAGAAGGTGTCTTCCAGAAACTGGCAGTAGGACTGGGAGTTGAGCTTTACTCCATCCTCAACCCGAAAAGGCCCCACAAGCTCATCTTTGATGATACCAGCCCAAACCAGTACTCCACCTCCACCTTGCTGGCGTCTGAGTCGGACTGGAGCTCTCTGCCCTTTACCAATCCAGCCACGGGCCCATCCATCTGGCCCATCAAGACTCACTCTCATTTCATCAGTCCATAAAACCTTAGAAAAATCAGTCTTGAGATATTTCTTGGCCCAGTCTTGACGTTTCAGCTTGTGTGTCTTGTTCAGTGGTGGTCGTCTTTCAGCCTTTCTTACCTTGGCCATGTCTCTGAGTATTGCACACCTTGTGCTTTTGGGCACTCCAGTGATGTTGCAGCTCTGAAATATGGCCAAACTGGTGGCAAGTGGCATCTTGGCAGCTGCACGCTTGACTTTTCTCAGTTCATGGGCAGTTATTTTGCGCCTTGGTTTTTCCACACCCTTCTTGCGACCCTGTTGACTATTTTGAATGAAACGCTTGATTGTTCGATGATCACGCTTCAGAAGCTTTGCAGTTTTAAGAGTGCTGCATCCCTCTGCAAGATATCTCACTATTTTTGACTTTTCTGAGCCTGTCAAGTCCTTCTTTTGACCCATTTTGCCAAAGGAAAGGAAGTTGCCTAATAATTATGCACACCTGATATAGGGTGTTGATGTCATTAGACCACACCCCTTCTCATTACAGAGATGCACATCACCTAATATGCTTAATTGGTAGTAGGCTTTCGAGCCTATACAGCTTGGAGTAAGACAACATGCATAAAGAGGATGATGTGGTCAAAATACTAATTTGCCTAATAATTCCGCACTCCCTGTATATATATATATATATATATATATATATATATATATATATATATATATATATATATTATCAACTTATATAATGGCACCCTACTATGTACACTGTGTTACGATTCCTGTAGTTTGTAAGCTCTCCAGATCAGCCCCCCTTTCTGTATTATTGTGTATTGTCTGCTTTATGCATTAGTATTTTTATTTCACCATGAACCAGAGTCATTGTGCACCCCTACTCGTATACATAGAGTTACAGAATTTGGCTGCACTTTACTAATAGATGATAATACATTTTAAAAGAACATGGAACCCAAACTTTTTCGTTCATGATTCAGATAGAGCATGCAATTTTAATCAACTGTCTAATATATGACAACAGTTTTGCAAGAATGTTATCCATTTGCAAGAACACTACATGGCAGCACTATTTCCGAACCATAAACGGCTGCAGAAACCTATCTAGGTATCTCTTCAACAGAGAATACTATGGAGACAAAGCAAATTTGATAATAGAAGTAAATTGGAAACCTTTTTAAAACTGTATGCTCTGTCTTAATCACATACGTAATGTCCCTTTTAATAAATGCTATGTTGACTGATTTTGGCTCACTGAGTTTAGTTTTAAATATAAATATTACTTTATTGTTCTACCATGTAGGTAAAAGAGCTGCAAATAAACTACAAAATATTTTTCTGCAAAAAGGGCTTTGTGAAAGCTATTTAGATTTAAGGGTAAATTAACAGGAAGCGTGCAATTATGTACAACTGAGTCCTGGGACCCTACTGCTCATTGGCTGACACGTACAACTTCCCCAGAAAAAAAAGTTGGCTTATTTAGAACAGGATCCAGAAAAAAAGAGGTACTGTCCCAACGTAACAGTGTTAAAAAATATTCCTTTATTCAAAAAATCATCACATTTAAAGCATCATCAAAAGTTATGGTAAAATAGGATAGTAATGTGCAGTCTAACGCGTTTCAGCTCCATTTGAGCCGTATTCATAGACCTCAGGACCGGACGATACAGAGGAGATGCCAGGCGCATCATGCTGACGTCATAGACGGGTGCTGAAGACTGGGAGCACAGTGTTTCATGGCGGAGGGATTGGAGTGCTAAAGGATGTGACCGGGTCGCTTAGTTAAGTCCCCCATTTGTTTTGGAGTTGTACCACATCCCGCAGTCTGTGCAAAAGCCTAGGAGACTGGTGTTAGCGTTGATAGTGTTATTTGGAAACCTCTGTAAATAAGCCGGCTCACCAATTAAAATTGCCCCTCATCACTTATCTCTACCTTCTGACCCTTACCCCTGTATTAGTGGTTATCTACTTCCTAAGGGAGTTTTTATTATTTGTCCCCGTTCAGAACAGGAACAGGTTTGTAACATTTTAAAACATTCTCTTTTATCTTTTTAGATCATTTTTAATTATGTCTCTAAGTAATGGACCTGCATATCTGCATTATCTAAGTGGCATTCATTAACTTTATGGAACTGTTAACACTAGATCAATATGTGAATAAAATGGATTACTTCACTTTTAAAGTTCTGTCAAAGCAAAAAAAGTAATTTTCTGCTACAACTTGTTTCAATGGTTAGCTAAGCACAGAATTAACATATCAATGTGAAATTGACTGTGTTCTATGATTTCTAAGGCTCTGCACACATCTGAACAGCAACGCTATAACTTTGTGCTTGACAAATGAAGAAAAATAAATAAAAAGAAACATAATAATGTTTTATCAAAGAATGTAGATGAAGTTATGGCACTATATATCTGTATCATTATATTGTCTTTTACATTTTCCAGTAGGAATGCCACTTCTCTAAATCACTGTAAAACTTACTTTAATGCTTCACATGTGGTTACAAGGGGACTGACTCAGAGCAAACATCTAAAGTGAATGCTGACCTTACAGGAACGCTGAGTTCTGTGGGAGTGCTGACGGATTCATGATCTCTGCAGTCTCTTCAATACATGGGCTTTTAAGTTATTACAGAGTGAAACCAGAGTACATGTTACCAGATTCCACAGCCAGCTTGTCTTTTCCTTTTAATACTCCAGTATATTAAATATACTGAAATTTGGGGAGTAATTTTTCTTTACAGGCTGCTACTTACTTACGCCTAGATTAAGAGTTCTGCGTTAGCCGTCCAAACCAGCGTTAGGGGCTCCTAACGCTGGTTTTGGCCGCCCGCTGGTATTTAGAGTCAGGAAAGGGTCTGACGCTCACTTTCTAGCCGCGACTTTTCCATACCACAGATCCCCTTACGTCAATTGCGTATCCTATCTTTTCAATGGGATCTTTCTAACGCTGGTATTTAGAGTCTTGGCTGAAGTGAGCGTTAGAACTCTAACGACAAAACTCCAGCCGCAGCAAAAAGTCAGGAGTTAAGAGCTTTATGGGCTAACGCCGGTTCATAAAGCTCCTAACTACTGTGCTCTAAAGTACACTAACACCCATAAACTACCTATGTACCCCTAAACCGAGGTCCCCCCACATCGGCGCCACTATAATAACATTTTTAACTCCTAATCTGCTGAACGCACACCGCCGCAACCTACATTATCCCTATGTACCCCTAATCTGCTGCCCCTAACATCGCTGACCCCTACATTATATTTATTACCCCCTAATCTGCCCCCCCCCAACGTCGCCGCTACCTTACCTAAACTTCTTAACCCCTAATCTGCCGACCGGACCTCGCCGCCACTATAATAAATGTATTAACCCCTAAACCACCTCACTCCCGCCTCAAAAACCCTATAATAAATAGTATTAACCCCTAATCTGCCCTCCCTAACATCTGTGACACCTAACTTCAAGTATTAACCCCTAATCTGCCGACCGGACCTTGCCGCTACTCTAATAAATGTATTAACCCCTAAAGCTAAGTCTAACCCTAACCCTAACACCCTCCTAAGTTAAATATATTTTTTATCTAACAAAATAAATTAACTCTTATTAAATAAATTAATCCAATTTAAAGCTAAATACTTACCTGTAAAATAAACCCTAATATAGCTACAATTTAACGAATAATTATATTGTAGCTATTTTAGGATTTATATTTATTTTACAGGCAACTTTGTATTTATTTTAACTAGGTACAATAGCTATTAAATAGTTAATAACTATTTAATAGCTACCTAGTTAAAATAATTACAAAATTACCTGTAAAATAAACCCTAACCTAAGTTACAATTAAACCAAACACTACACTATCAATAAATTAATTAACTAAACTATCTACAATTATCTACAATTAAATAAACTAAACTAAATAACAAAAACAAACAAACACTAAATTACAAAAAATAAAAAAAGATTACAAGAATGTTAAACTAATTACACCTACTCTAAGCCCTCTAAAAAAATAACAAAGCCCCCCCCAAAATAAAAAAATGCCCTACCCTATTCTAAAATAAAAAGTTAACAGTTCTTTTACCTTACCAGCCCTTAAAAGAGCCTTTTGCGGGGCATGCCCCAAAGAAAACAGCTCTTTTGCATTTAAATAAACATACAATACCCCCCCCAACATTACAACCCACCACCCACATACCCCTAATCTAACCCAAACACCCCTTAAAAAACCTAACACTAAGCCCCTGAAGATCTCCCTACCTTATCTTCACCACGCCGGGTATCACCGATCCGTCCAGAAGAGGGTCCGAAGTCTTCATCCTATCCGGCAAGAAGAGGTCCAGAAGAGGGTCTGAAGTCTTCATCCTATCCGGCAAGAAGAGGACATCCGGACCGGTAGACATGTTCATCCAGGCGGCATCTTCTATCTTCATCCATCCGGCAGGGAGCGGGACCATCTTGAAGCAGCCGACGCGGATCCATTCTCTTCTTCCGGCGACTCCCGATGAATGAAGGTTCCTTTAAGTGACGTCATCCAAGATGGCGTCCCTCAAATTCCGATTGGCTGATAGGATTCTATCAGCCAATCTGAATTAAGGTAGGAAAAATCTGATTGGCTGATTGAATCAGCCAATTAGATTCAAGTGCAATCCGATTGGCTGATTGGATCAGCCAATCAGTTTGAGCTTGCATTCTATTGGCTGATCGGAACAGCCAATAGAATGCGAGCTCAATCTGATTGGCTGATTGGCTGATTGAACTCTTTTACTGAGATCTCATGAGATTTCATTGTAAACTTCCTTACACTGAATAGGGAAATAAGATAAGTGTGCAAGAAAGCTCGCTCCTTCCGCTGTCCTGGGACAGACATACTGATTTGTTGCTTAGAAGTCCTTTACAATGGGATGTGGCTACTGAGAAACTTTTGAGGTAAAATATCTTTCTTTTTTACATAGAGATGTTCAGGTAATATTTTCTAGTCAGGTTTTTACAGCTATGCTGCATCACTTTAAAGTGTTTAAACATTTGGGTATTATGGCCCTTTAATCTTTGTAATAAACCATTAGCAACTATTTACTTATTAATGGTGAATAAAATGTATATAAAAAGCACAATAAGCTTTAACAATTTACTTGCTTATTGAATCCTCTCCCTTATTTTTATAGGTGTGCTGCATCACTTTCTATAACATTTAGATCCTAATGACTTTAGCTATCTGCTTAAGCAATTATCAAAGTCAAAACAATTCTACATGTTAGCTGAATTTAGTAAAATAGATGACCAAATAACATACGAATGCCTCAAAAACTTTGAATATCAGTTGAAGGGGGTAAGTTGGGACTTGGCAGCAAATGTTAAATATATATTTGCTTATATACATATATATTTGTGTTAATATCTGTATATACACATATTAACACATAAATATATAGGTATATAAGCTTATATATTTACAGGAAACACACAGTTCCCCATAGACTTTTCAGTGCTGGTTTTTTGTAACACCCCACACCCACCACTTTTAACCCCTAAAAACTGCTTTGTGCAGTTGTTTTAAATTTAGTTTTAAAAATAAAAAGCAACATTTTTTTTATAAGACTCTTACATTTGGGGGCCAATTGGGGCGAGCTTGCGGTAGCAATACCAACAACTTGTAATGGCTGGTTATTTATCCCGCGCCCATAAATTGGCTAATTTGCCTGTTTACGGGCATGCGATAAATTAGTGCTCCACTTGTAATCTAGCCTTTAGCAAGGTGGTGTATACTAACATTTGTTATTATAGTCATAATGACATTAAAGGGAAATAAAACCCAGACTTTTTCTTTCATGATTTAGACAGAACATACAATTTAAAAACTTTGCAATTTACTTCAATGATAACATTTGTTTCATTTTCTTGGTATCCTTTGTTGAAGGAGCAGAGATGCACTGCTGGGAGCTAGCAGAACACATGTGGTGAGCAAATGACAAGAGGCACATTTGTTGAGTCTATCTAAGTTTACATTTTACCAAGAGAACAAAGCAAATCAGATAACTGAAGTAAATTGAAATGTTTAAAATTGCTGCTCTAGCTGAATTATGAAAGTTCAATAATGACTTTACTGCCCCTTTAACTAGCATTTAAGTGTATGTTGTTATAAAGTTTTGCATAATAAATTATTCACTTTATTTGTGGGTAAAATGGCAAATGAATAAGATTTACAAGTTACTGGGCTAGAATTTATCAAGTAATTACCTCAGAAGTGATCACTCAGCATAATTGTGTGACGCTTACTGAATTATCTAATAGGTGACAAAACAAATACTCACATTATTTCCAGCTATCAGTGTCATTGGTCACTGGTTTTGATTGATGATAGAGAATAGTATTTTTGAGTGTACTTCTCATTCAGCACTTTGAGTGTTAGATTTGCTTCCTTATTTTTAACTTTGGTAATTAATATGACAGCTGAAAAAAAGCCTTAGGTTATTTTTTTAGATACTGTGCATACACTGCATGAGTTTCTTTCCAAAATTGCATTGTCTGTGTAAAACTTAATTTATTATTATTTTTCAAACTTTTTTGTTCATCAGCTTTTTAAGCTTTTTTAATGTAGCCACCAATCAGCAAGCACTACCCAGGGTGCTGAACCAAAAATGGGCCGGCCCCTAAGCTTACATTCCTATGTTTCAAATAAAGATACCAAGAGTACAAAGAAAATTGGTAATAGGAGTAAATAAGAACTTTGCATGCTCTATCTGAATCATGAAAGAAAAAAATGTGGGTTGGCAGCATTTTGAGAACCCAAGTTACAGATTCTGCTTCTTTTTTCTAGGGAGCGAGGGGCAAAGAACAATTTTACACAAAAGCAGGAGGTATTGAATTTCCCTTTCAGTTATTTGAATGTATGAATTTGGGCAAAAAGAATGTAAATTTCATTGCTTGAGCCAATCAAATTCATAGTCAAGTCATTCAAATGAACGTAATGCAACATTCTGATGTTAAAGGGACAGTCTACACCAGAATATTTATTGTTTTAAAAGATAGATAATCCCTTTATTAGCCATTGCCTAGTTTTGCATAACCAACACAGTTATATAAATACACTTTTTACCTCTGTGATTATCTTGTATCTAAGCCTCTGCAAACTGCCCCCTTATTTCAGTTCTTTTGACAGACTTGCATTTTAGCCAATCAGTGCTGGCTCCTAGGAACTCCACGTGCGTGAGCACAGTGTTATCTATATGAAACACATGAACTAACCCCCTCTAGTGGTGAAAAACTGTCAAAATGTCCTGAGCTAAAAGGCGGCCTTCAAGGGCTTAGAAATTAACATATGAACTCCTAGATGTAGCTTTCAACTAAGAATACCAAGAGAACAAAGCAAAATTGGTGATAGAAGTAAATTGGAAAATTGTTTAAAATTACATGCCCTATCTGAATAATAAAAGTTTGTTTTGGACTAGACTGTCCCTTTAATTCTGAATTTCAAAATTGTGAGTTCAATTGTTAATTCTATTAGTTCAAATGTGATATTCCAAAAAAAAAAATGAAATGACATGATATTCAGTATTCAACTCAAATGTAATGTTCAGAATGAATATTAAATTCAAAGCAGAGGATATTGTCTATAAATGTATTGGAGAGTGGTATTGAAATACCATCTAGAAAGTAATCTTAGGAGCAGACCCATTTTTGGTTAAAGAACATGGGTAGCACTTGCTAATTGGTGGTTTAATGTAGTCACCAATCATCAAGCGCTAACCAGGGTGCTCAACCAAAATGGGCCAACTCATAAGCTTGCCTGATTTTCAAATAAAGATACCAAGAGAACGAAGAAAATTTGATAATAGGAGTAAATTAGAAAGTTGCTAAAAATTCTGTGCTCTATCTGAATCATGATCAGGGGTTTAATATCCCTTTAAGAAAACATCTGCCTATTGCCAATAATCTCTATATCTGCTACCACCCATTCCACTAAAACATCTTGATCTCCTCTATGTCTCCAAATTATATCTTTTTGTTGCCCTGGGAAGTAGCCAGGGCTGACACTTGTTTTTTGGAAAAATACCATCCATTCTAATTAGCATACATTTGCATATACATTTACATATATTATTTTACAGTGTAACTTAGAAACTGAAGCTACTAGAAATTATCTTTTTTTTATTAGATTTCAGCACACTTAGATAAAGTTTTAGCCTTTGTTTCTATATTTAAAATAAACTGTATTGTAATATATTCCTAATGATCCATTTAACATGCAAGAGTGTATTAAATTGTTTACAATGAGCTCAATTACCTTTATTTTGGCATTTGAAATAGCTGATGCCTTTTGAAACTGCAAACTACTTCTCTAAAGAAAAATCTATGTAAACAAGAAGCAGCAACAGTATTATGTAAATGTTAATTTTACAGCACGATGTCCCTTTAATCCTAATTATCGTCTTTGAGCTAAACCTTAAAATGCCATCCACACTGGTAAAATACAAGCTGATGGCAACCGTAAAGGTAGCATGCTAATTGCAATCCTAATTAATAATGCTTACCAGGTAGTTCAATTCAATAATAATATTGTCATTCTGTTGAAACATACAAGCAAAATAATATACACATTGCACGTTTCCTTTCTAAAAGAACATTAAAGGGACACTGAACCCAAATTCTTTCTTTCATGATTCAGATAGAGTATGCAATTTTAAGCAACTTTCTCATTTACTCCTATTATCAATTTTTATTCATTCTCGTGCTATCTTTATTTGAAAAGCAAGAATGTAAGTTTAGAAGCCGGACCATTTTTTATTCACAACCTGGGATGTGCTTGCTGATTGGACAGCACCAATAAACAAGTGTTGTCCAGGGTCCTCAACCCAAAATTGGCTGGCTCTTTAGCTTGGATATCTTATTTTTTATAAAAAAGATAGCAAGAGAACGAAGAAAAATTGATAATAGGAGTAAATTAGAAAGTTGCTTAAAATTGCATGCTCTATCTGAATTGTGAAAGAAAACATTTGGGTTTAGGTACATCCTGTAGGATTCAGAACCTTGATCTTGCAACATATAGTGCAAAATTTTGAAAACACAATTATACTTTCAATTTCTATTTAGTTACAGATCTTTTGCAAAGCAGTACTTAATTGCTGATATATATTATGCATACTTTTAGTGAGCCAATGACAAGAGGCATTACATGCAGCCACCAATCAGCATTTAGCTCCCAGTAATGCATTTTTGCTCCTGACCCTACCTAGATATTATTTGCAACACAGGATACCAAGATGAAGAAGCAAATTAGATCACAGAAGTAAACCAGAAAGTTGTTTCCTGTCCCTTTAAAAATATTGTAATGTCCATTTAAATAAATAACTGGTATTTAGAAAGATTATAGCAGTTAAAAATTTATGGTATCAAGAAAGCAAAAATACTTATGTTTATAAAATGAGAAACTATTGACATTTTGTGCCAGAGAATTAGCCCCAAATAATTCAACAACCATTAACAGCATCTAAGTATTAAACCATATTGGTATATAGCACAGTCCTTAAGTTATGTTTTCCCAAACGTATATTTTTATATGTTTGTAATATTACTGAATGTTTTAGCAAATATATTACTGTCATTTCAAATATAAACACAATTTTAACACCTCACGCTGTTTATATGTGTCAAAAATATTTATTTTCTTAACACGCTTGGCTGGGATGCAGGTCTGTCACCTTATTAGGATCTCTTCATGTCTAGCAAATGACGTAAAGTCCGTGTGTCTGCATAAATGTCTTTAAGACCTCCTTTTAAGAATTTTAAATGAAGTACTGAGGCTTTGATATTACAAAAAATGTGTTAAAAATGTGTACTTAAATACTAGTAACTTAGAGGTAGCAAACCTTGGCACACTTGCACACAAAACAAAGCACATGGTATGCAGTCCTGACCCATCTAACTTCATTGAGGTTTTATTTGAACATTAGTGACAAAATTGGGGATACACTCTCAAAAGCCTTTATCATCCGGGGCTTATACTTTTCTGGAGTATAAATTGCACGAAGATTAAAATGACTACATTAAACTTTTTTTTTGCTTCTTCAGTGATCTATTTCTCTTTTTTTGATTGCTGTAGATCTTTAGTTATATTTTAAATCTTAACAAGTAGGTTTTCTAATTCTTAACAGTGTTTGAGACCTCAAATTAGTATATTTAGAAACCAAAATGACCTTCGTACTAAAAAACATAATTTGCTGACACATAGCAGACATGGCTTTGGTTTGAAGAGCAGAAATTGACAATGCAAATGTTTCTTTACAACTGTCTTGCTATCTTTATTTGAAATAAAAGCCATCTAAGCTTTTTTGGGTTAAGAACTCTGGACAGCACTTTTTGATTGGTGGATGGATTTTTTCCACCAATCAGCAAGGACAACCCAGGATATTCACCAAAATGGGCCGGCATCTAAACTTAGATTCTTGCATTTCAAATAAAGATACCAAGAGAATAAAGAAAATTTGATAATAGGAGTAAATTAGAAAGTTGCTTAAAAATTCATGCTCTATCTGAATCACAAAAGAAATATTTTGGGTTCAGTGTCCCTTTAAGCCCAACCTTACCATTTAATTTGTTTTATCTGGCATTCCACTTTTCACGTTATATACTGTGTGTGCCTAAACCAAGGTTGATTTTTTCCCCAGTACTTAGAGATGTCTAAAACATCTTGTAGTTACAAGACAATTCTGCTGTCTTGCTATTGAATAATATGTCAGCCAAATAAAAAAAAAAATGAACATCTTATTTGCTGCAATTGTTTTTTCCATAGCCAAATTCCCCCCACCACTTGACTTATTTAGAGGAGTCAGTTAGGGATTGAGTCTGCAAACAAAAACCAAAGTCATTATGTTTGTATAAAGTGCATTGTTTTTACAGTGCTTAAATTGTTAAAGCCAATAGGTAAAATATATGTGGCAGGGTTAGCCTTGAGGCCCCTGTGGTGTGCTGGTCCTTAAGGGATTAACATTTCAAGATGTTTATTGTCCTTTTTATAGCAATAATCATCTTCAATTAACAAATGTATTCTAATGTAAGAAGAAGATCTTGTATTTGTGTGTGTCTGAGTACAATTATCTGTACAATAATTCAAGATATATCACTGTAGCACTTGTGCATACCAAAACAAGGGCATACATCTAACTACGTGGTCAATTTTCAAAATGTTTAAAAATGTAAAAAAGAGATATGGTTATGACAAGGTGTTCGACTGGAAAGGGCTTCAATGTGTGTATAAATATATACATTAGAGCCCTTTCCAGTCAAACACCTTGCAATAAATCATATAATTTTTTAACCCTTTTAAAACCTTTTTTTTATAGAAAAGTTATCTTTTTATTAATATATATATATATATATATATATTATATATATATATGCAATAATTTATTTGAATGTGTTTTACATGTGTTTTGTGAAACTTTTTTTCAACTCTCACACTTTACTCTGCGTCTAATTCTTCTAGTGCTATTTGTGCTTTTACTTGAGCGCAACTCATAACTTTTAACTTGTAATATGAACAATATCCATTGAAAGTAACAGGTGCACTAGAGCAGGGGTCGCCAACCTTTCGGACCTCAGGGACCACTAAACTCACAATTTTGAATCCCGTGGACCACTAACATGAATTTTTTTTAAAAAGTTCAAACCTCTAATGTGTGTGTGTGTGTGTATATATATATATATATATATATATATATACATATACACACACACACACACACACACTGTACATAACTAGTAAAACCATAGCTAAGTTTACATTATGTATATATTTACAAATTTTTAAGAATTATTTTTTTGGGATTTAACTAATTGAATGACAGAACTGAGGGAATACTTCCAAATGACAGATGAAGGGTGAGTGCCAACTTTTGTGCTGCAAACAGAGAGGCAGAAAGAGATTTTTTTAAGATTTTCTTTTTATATATACTTTAATTCCACTATTTCAAGCCAAGACTATAACAGCATCTACTGGCTTTAGAATGGAAGCATTTTCCACTGAGCAGCGTGCCGGGCGAAAGGAGTTAAAAATACAATCTAGCTACGCAAGTTGTGCAGTACTACGCAATGTGCATTTTCACTGATGTCCAGCCATGCACTGTAGGGAGTTGCGGCACGACGGGGGTAACACCATCAGAGGAGATGAATTCCTGCTTGATGGTGTCAAGGACCACCAACATCTGCTCGTGGACCACCAGTGGTCCACGGACCACTGGTTGGCGACCTCTGCACTAGAGCGATGTTGGCCGCGCTAAACCTTCTCTGGTAAATCTGTTTTACCCTGGACTTGTAATATCAATTTGCTTGTTAATTTTGTGTGGTCCACTTCTTGTGACAAGGACAGACAAGAATAGACAAGGATAGATAACCCTGTTCTTTAGAAGGGCAGGATTGGTTAAACATGGCTTTATTTGAATGATTGCCTAAATGATCAAAAACATAAGTTCACTACAAATTAAATTGATAGTTTGGATAAAATGCTTAAATTATACATAGAAATGTAATTCTGAAAAAACAAAAATGATGTCCCTAATTTGCTGATTCTTCTTATTTCTGCTGAAGCCAAACAATGGAGATTTGTGGCAACTTCTCAAGTCTACATTAGTTTGTTCTAATAATTTGTGAAATGGTAATATGTCCCTTTAAGTCAGTATGTAATTACAGTTTGCATTTTATACTTTATTAAATGGTTTGTTCCTGCTATCAGTTAAGCGTACAAACCACAGCGAGAATGGGGAAGAGCAGTGATCTAATGGACTTTGAATGTAGCATGATAGTAGGTGCAAGACATGTTGGACGAAGCGGATCTGAAACAGCACTACTCATGAAGTTTTCACGTACAACAGTTTCAAGGGTGTATCGAGAATGGTGCATTGAACAAAAAACATATCCAGTCAGTGGGAAAGTCATGTGGAAGATAAACGTTTGTTGATGAAAGAGATCAGAGGTGGATGCCTAGACTTGTGCAAGCAAACAGGACACAATTTGCAAATCACATCAGAATTCAACCTTGGTGTGGAAAAAGACATATCGCAACGCACCACTAGGCGCACCTTGTCGTGGATGGGCTACAACAATGGGTGCCGTTATTATCAGAAAAGAACAAGAGAGCACGCCTTCTGGGGGCACAACAACACCAGCACTGGACCATCAAAGGCTGGAAAAAGGTCGCTTGGTCTGACGAGTCGAAGTTCCTAGTGCGTGATATTGATGGCAGGCACTGAATTTGGCAAAAACATAATTTATGCTTACCTGATAAATTTATTTCTCTTGTAGTGTATCCAGTCCACGGATCATCCATTACTTGTGGGATATTCTCCTTCCCAACAGGAAGTTGCAAGAGGATCACCCACAGCAGAGCTGCTATATAGCTCCTTCCCTCACTGCCATATCCAGTCATTCAACCAAAACAAGACGAGAAAGGAGAAACCATAGGGTGCAGTGGTGACTGTACTTTAAATAAAATTTAGACCTGCCTTAAAAGGACAGGGCGGGCCGTGGACTGGATACACTACAAGAGAAATAAATTTATCAGGTAAGCATAAATTATGTTTTCTCTTGTTAAGTATATCCAGTCCACGGATCATCCATTACTTGTGGGATACCAATACCAAAGGTAAAGTACACGGATGATGGGAGGGACAAGGCAGGAACTTAAACGGAAGGAACCACTGCCTGTAGAACCTTTCTCCCAAAAACAGCCTCCGAAGAAGCAAAAGTGTCAAATTTGTAAAATTTTGAAAAGGTGTGAAGCGAAGACCAAGTCGCAGCCTTGCAAATCTGTTCAACAGAGGCCTCATTTTTAAAGGCTCAGGTGGAAGCCACAGCTCTAGTAGAATGAGCTGTAATCCTTTCAGGGGCTGCTGTCCAGCAGTCTCATAGGCTAAGCGTATTATGCTCCGAAGCCAAAAGGAGAGAGAGGTTGTCGAAGCTTTTTGATCTCTACTCTGTCCAGAGTAAACGACAAACAGGGCAGATGTTTGACGAAAATCTTTAGTAGCCTGTAAGTAAAACTTCAAGGCACGGACTATGTCCAGATTATGCAAAAGACGTTCCTTCTTTGAAGAAGGATTAGGACACAATGATGGAACAACAATCTCTTAATTGATATTCCTGTTAGAAACCACCTTAGGTAAAAACCCAGGTTTGGTACGCAGAACTACCTTGTCTGAATGAAAAATCAGATAAGGAGAATCACAATGTAAGGCAGATAACTCAGAGACTCTTCGAGCCGAGGAAATAGCCATCAAAAACAGAACTTTCCAAGATAAAAGTTTAATATCAATGGAATGAAATGGTTCAAACGGAACTCCCTGAAGAACTTTAAGAACCAAGTTTAAGCTCCACGGGGGAGCAACAGTTTTAAACACAGGCTTAATCCTAACCAAAGCCTGACAAAATGCCTGGACGTCTGGAACTTCTGCCAGACGCTTGTGCAAAAGAATAGACAGAGCAGAGATCTGTCCTTTTAAAGAACTAGCTGATAAGCCTTTGTCCAAACCCTCTTGGAGAAAGGACAATATCCTAGGAATCCTAACCTTACTCCATAAGTAACTCTTGGATTCACACCAATAAAGATATTTACGCCATATCTTATGGTAGATTTTCCTGGTGACAGGCTTCCGAGCCTGTATTAAGGTATCAATGACTGACTCGGAGAAGCCACGCCTTGATAGAATCAAGCGTTCAATCTCCATGCAGTCAGTCTCAGAGAAATTAGATTTGGATGATTGAAAGGACCTTGTATTAGAAGGTCCTGCCTCAGAGGCAGAGTCCATGGTGGAAGAGATGACATGTGCATACCAGGTCCTGCGTGGCCACGCAGGCACTATCAGAATCACTAATGCTCTCTCCTGTTTGATTTTGGCAATCAGTCGAGGGAGCAGAGGAAACGGTTGGAACACATAGGCCAGGATGAAGAACCAAGGAGCTGCTAGAGCATCTATCAGCGTTGCTCCCGGGTCCCTGGACCTGGATCCGTAACAAGGAAGCTTGGCGTTCTGGCGAGACGCCATGAGATCCAGTTCTGGTTTGCCCCAACGATGGACCAGTTGAGCAAACACCTCCGGATGGAGTTCCCACTCCCCCGGATGAAAAGTCTGACGACTTAGAAAATCCGCCACCCAGTTCTCTACGCCTGGGATGTGGATCGCTGACAGGTGGCAAGAGTGAGACTCAGCCCAGCGAATTATCTTTGAGACTTCTAACATCGCTAGGGAACTCCTGGTTCCCCCTTGATGGTTGATGTAAGCCACAGTCGTGATGTTGTCCGACTGAAATCTGATGAACCTCAGTGTTGCTAACTGAGGCCAAGCTAGAAGAGCATTGAATATTGCTCTTAACTCCAGAATATTTATTGGGAGGAGTTTCTCCTCCTGAGTCCACGATCCCTGAGCCTTCAGGGAGTTACAGACTGCGCCCCAACCTAGAAGGCTGGCATCTGTTGTTACAATCGTCCAATCTGGCCTGCGAAAGGTCATACCCTTGGACAGATGGACCCGAGAAAGCCACCAGAGAAGAGAATCTCTGGTCTCTTGATCCAGATTTAGTAGAGGGGACAAATCTGAGAAATCCCCATTCCACTGACTTAGCATGCATAATTGCAGCGGTCTGAGATGCAGGCGCGCAAATGGCGCTATGTCTATTGCTGCTACCATTAAGCCGATTACTTCCATGCACTGAGTCACTGACGGGCGTGGAATGGAATGAAGGACACGGCAAGCATTTAGAAGTTTTGATAACCTGGACTCCGTCAGGTAAATTTTCATCTCTACAGAATCTATAAGAGTCCCTAGGAAGGAGACTCTTGTGAGTGGTGATAGAGAACTCTTTTCCACGTTCACTTTCCACCCATGCGACCTCAGAAATGCCAGAACTATCTCTGTATGAGACTTGGCAATTTGAAAGCTTGACGCCTGTATCAGGATGTTGCCCAGGTAAGGAGCCACCGCTATGCCTCGCGGTCTTAGGACCGCCAGAAGTGAGCCCAGAACCTTTGTAAAAATTCTTGGGGCTGTAGACAACCCGAATGGAAGAGCTACAAATTGGTAATGCCTGTCTAGAAAGGCAAACCTTAGGAACCTATGATGATCTTTGTGAATCGGTATGTGAAGGTAGGCATCCTTTTCGTCCACTGTGGTCATGTACTGACCCTCTTGGATCATGGGTAGGATGGTCCGAATAGTTTCCATTTTGAATGATGGAACTCTGAGGAATTTGTTTAAGATCTTTAGATCCAAGATTGGTCTGAAGGTTCCCTCTTTCTTGGGAACCACAAACAGATTTGAATAAAATCCCTGTCCTTGTTCCGTCCGCGGAACTGGATGGATCACTCCCATTACTAGGAGGTCTTGCACACAGCTTAGGAATGCCTCTTTCTTTATCTGGTTTGCTGATAACCTTGAAAGATGAAATCTCCCTTGTGGAGGAGAAGCTTTGAAGTCCAGAAGATATCCCTGAGATATGATCTCCAACGCCCAGGGATCCTGAACATCTCTTGCCCACGCCTGGGCAAAGAGAGAAAGTCTGCCCCCCACTAGATCCGTTTCCAGATAGGGGACCGTTCCTTCATGCTGTCTTGGGGGCAGCAGCAGGCTTTCTGGCCTGCTTGCCCTTGTTCCAGGACTGGTTAGGTTTCCAGGCCTGTCTGGAATGAGCAACAGTTCCCTCTTGTTTTGAAGCGGAGGAAGTTGATGCTGCTCCTGCCTTGAAATTTCGAAAGGCACGAAAATTAGACTGTTTGGCCTTTGATTTGGCCCTGTCCTGAGGAAGGGTATGACCCTTGCCTCCAGTAATATCAGCAATAATTTCCTTCAAGCCAGGCCCGAATAAGGTCTGCCCCTTGAAAGGAATGTTGAGTAATTTAGACTTTGAAGTCACGTCAGCTGACCAGGATTTAAGCCATAGCGCCCTACGCGCCTGGATGGCGAATCCGGAATTCTTAGCCGTTAATTTAGTCAAATGAACAATGGCATCAGAAACAAATGAGTTAGCTAGCTTAAGCGTTCTAAGCTTGTCAATAATTTCATTCAATGGAGCTGTCTGGATGGCCTCTTCCAGGGCCTCAAACCAGAATGCCGCCGCAGCAGTGACGGGCGCAATGCATGCAAGGGGCTGTAAAATAAAACCTTGTTGAATAAACATTTTCTTAAGGTAACCCTCCAATTTTTTATCCATTGGATCTGAAAAAGCACAACTGTCCTCAACCGGGATAGTGGTACGCTTTGCTAAAGTAGAAACTGCTCCCTCCACCTTAGGGACCGTCTGCCATAAGTCCCGTGTAGTGGCGTCTATTGGAAACATTGTTCTAAATATAGGAGGTGGGGAAAAGGGCACACCGGGTCTATCCCACTCCTTGCTAATAATTTCTGTAAGCCTTTTAGGTATAGGAAAAACGTCAGTACACACCGGCACCGCATAGTATCTATCCAGCCTACACAATTTCTCTGGAATTGCAACTGTGTTACAGTCATTCAGAGCAGCTAATACCTCCCCAAGCAATACACGGAGGTTCTCAAGCTTAAATTTAAAATTAGAAATCTCTGAATCAGGTTTCCCCGAGTCAGAGATGTCACCCACAGACTGAAGCTCTCCATCCTCATGTTCTGCATACTGTGACGCAGTATCAGACATGGCTCTAACAGCATTTGCGCGCTCTGTATCTCTCCTAACCCCAGAGCTATCGCGCTTGCCTCTTAATTCAGGCAATCTAGATAATACCTCTGACAGGGTATTATTCATGATTGCAGCCATGTCCTGCAAGGTAATCACTATGGGCGTCCCTGATGTAATTGGCGCCATATTAGCGTGCGTCCCCTGAGCGGGAGGCGAAGGGTCTGACACGTGGGGAGAGTTAGTCGGCATAACTTCCCCCTCGACAGAACCCTCTGGTGATAATTCTTTTATAGATAAAGACTGATCTTTACTGTGTAAGGTGAAATCAATACATTTAGTACACATTCTCCTATGGGGCTCCACCATGGCTTTCAAACATAATGAACAAGTAAGTTCCTCTGTGTCAGACATGTTTAAACAGACTAGCAATGAGACTAGCAAGCTTGGAAAACACTTTAAAACAAGTTTACAAGCAATATAAAAAACGTTACTGCGCCTTTAAGAAACACAAATTTTCCCAAATTTTGAAATAACAGTGAAAAAATGCAGTTACACTAACGAAATTTTTACAGTGTATGTAATGTTAGCAGAGCATTGCACCCACTTGCAAATGGATGATTAACCCCTTAATACCAAAAACGGAATAACAAATGACAAAAAAGCTGTACTGTGGCTTTTTACCTCCCTCAATACGACTTTTGAAGCCTTTTGAGCCCTTCAGAGAAGTCCTGGATCATGCAGGAAGAAGCTGGATGTCTGTGTCTGTAATTTTTGCTGTGCAAAAAAACGCCAAAATAGGCCCCTCCCACTCA
This sequence comes from Bombina bombina, assembly GCF_027579735.1. Taxonomy (NCBI): domain Eukaryota; kingdom Metazoa; phylum Chordata; class Amphibia; order Anura; family Bombinatoridae; genus Bombina; species Bombina bombina. The sequence continues at coordinate 1,177,255,513 of NC_069501.1, read as the reverse complement.
TATTACAACAGTGGGAAGCCTCAGGGAACTGTTTCCAGGCAAAATTCAAGCCAGCCATGTGGAAAAAACTAGGCCCCAATAAGTTTTATCACCAAACATATGTAAAAAACGATTAAACATGCCAGCAAACGTTTTAAAATACACTTTTATAAGAGTATGTATCTCTATTAATAAGCCTGATACCAGTCGCTATCACTGCATTTAAGGCTTTACTTACATTACTTCGGTATCAGCAGCATTTTCTAGCAAATTCCATCCCTAGAAAAATAATTTAACTGCACATACCTTATTGCAGGAAAACCTGCACGCTATTCCCCCTCTGAAGTTACCTCACTCCTGAGAATATGTGAGAACAGCAAAGGATCTTAGTTACTTCTGCTAAGATCATAGAAAATGCAGGCAGATTCTTCTTCTAAATACTGCCTGAGATAAACAGTACACTCCGGTACCATTTAAAAATAACAAACTTTTGATTGAAGAAATAAACTAAGAATAAAACACCACAGTCCTCTTACGACCTCCATCTTAGTTGAGAGTTGCAAGAGAATGACTAGATATGGCAGTGAGGGGAGGAGCTATATAGCAGCTCTGCTGTGGGTGATCCTATTGCAACTTCCTGTTGGGAAGGAGAATATCCCACAAGTAATGGATGATCCGTGGACTGGATAGACTTAACAAGAGAAAACAGCATTAATCCATGGACCTGTCATGTCTGATAAAAACTGTGCAAGGTGGTGGGGGTGGTGTTATGGTGTGGGGAATATATTCCTGGTACACGTTGGGTCCATTGATATCCCTAGATTCATGTCTGAATGCCACAGCATAAGTAAACATTTTTGCTGACCAAGTGCATCTGTTCTTGTTGACAGTTTATTATCAGACAGATGGTTACTTCCAGCAGGATAATGCACCTGTGAACAAAGCCCGCATCACTATGGGATGGAACATGACAATGACTTTTCTTTGCTGCAGTGGCCTGCTCAGTCCCCAAATCTCAATCCTATTGAACATCTTTGGGATGAGCTTGAAAGGGCTATTTGCTGCAGGCCTACACCTCCTTCGAATCTCCAGAAGTTGCGTGACACACTCATGCTACATTTAGCCACCAACCAGAAAGCATTACCGAGGTTCTGAACCAAAAATGGTCCGGCTCCTAAGCTTCCATTACTGCTTTTCAAATAAAGATACCAAGAGAAGAAAGACAAATTAATAATAGGTGTAAATTAGAAAGTTGCTTAACATTGCATGCTCTATCTCAATCATGAAATAAATAAATTTGGGCATCATATCCCTTTAATTGGCAATTAAAGGGGCATTGAACACCATGAGATTGCTACTCTAATAGCTTATTTATAACTGTAAGCAACTGGCCCCAGCAGTGGGAATTAGATAACAAGATTTTGAAACTAGTTACAACATAGCAACACTTTATGTAACAACTTTACACTCGATTCTTCAAATTAAAACAATTAATGGGTCAATCGCAAACCTGTAAAAAAATATTTATTTACAAAACTCCCCTTAGACTTTAATGGAGAATTTCTGTAGAAAATGAATAGATACATTTTTCTAAAGGATTGTGATATAAAAAGAAAATACATCTGTATTCAGGCTAATATATCATATCTAACATTCATTCAGTGTTTCATGTCCTTTTAAAAGGACTTATGTGGAGATTTATGTCCCTTTAAATTGTAAAAAAAAACACACACACACCAGAAATTAAAGGGACATTAAACCCCAAAT